>NC_073691.1:92741616-93041616 GCF_029784155.1 Uranotaenia lowii
TGAGATTGAAACGAACCATTTTTTTTTAAATCTTTTATGTTATAACAAATGTTATGTTGATATGAAATATTCTTTAAAAAAACAATTTCATACTCAAATTTATTTCGTGTCTTTTGTTCTTCTAAATGCTTAAAAATAAGGGTTTAAAAATTTACACAAGGCCACAAAATTTACATTTTTCTTAGGTGCAATGAATTTAAACGGTAATTTCAACTTATTTGGGTTCTCCGAATCTAAATATGTATGCAATATTTCTATCAGCTTTTGTTATTGAAATGACTTTTGAAAATAATTAAAAATCTTTAGAGAAGTTTCTGCACTTTTTTTTACAAAAACTCAAATCAAAATCATTGAATCAATAGATGAGCTTTAAATTGAACCAGGTTTTTTTTACACTTTCTGCTGTGATGTCAAAAATATTTGTAATGACATTTTTCCATAATCAGTTATCTATCAATGATTGATTTTACTAGTAATAAACTCTTTATCACCATAACTAAATGTTTTCGGCCGAATTTGACAAAATTTCTGGCTTAGGACACTATTTACCAAACCAATAATTTAAAAAAAATAAGCACCAAAATGGTTATAGTGAAACATGTTTATTGAAAAAACTCTTCCTGAAATGTTTTTAAAAACTAATCTTTTTTTATTTCCATATTGTATTTTCAATCTTCAAATAAATTTACCGAATTTTATTGTACAGTTTTTTTTTTCAATTTTCTAATCAACTTGCCGAATTTTTTTTAATCAAACTTTTTCAATTTTTAAGACATATTTTTAAATATTGTTTCCTTGTTTTTAAATTCTGAATTTTCGTGTTCTTCAACCATAAGCCTTTAACTTCCAATTTTCAATAATAAAACATAATTTCAACCTTCTGTTCTTTCAGGACCCAATATTTTAATCAAAAGAGACAAAATACTCAGAGCTTGTAATTTAAAGCCTTAAAACCTGCGATTGAAAATTTAAAAACTTTTTATTAATATTTTTTATATGAAATCATGTTTTTTGGATCGATCATGATTTTTAAATTAATCTAAAAAGTTTGAAAAATTGTTCTAAGTAGCAACTTTAAAAATAAATTTTAATACGCAATGTTAACTTAATTTGTACTTGATTTGTGCTTTCAATATTAATAACAAAAGATTTGTACTCATTATTTTTAATTTTTCATCAGTTTTTATCATTCACGTAATTACTCATTTTCTAACATTTCTGTGTCAGTGTAGTGGAACATGAAGTTATTATTTAAGGTTCAAAAATGAAATTTTTATAACTGGAGAATTTTACTTTATTAAAGGTTTTATGTCTGGCATATATAATTGGCAATTTTAAAATAATCATAAATATATTCTTCTTTTTATCAAATTAAATTAAACCATCGAACATTGAATAAATTTAATAAAATTTATTTCTTATTCAGTAATCGGTAATTTACATTTTAAACCGTGATTAAATATTTTTTGTTCAAATTAAAAAATTACAGCGGAATTTCTCACTAAACTTCCAGTTAAAAATGAGGAAAAGATTTCCAAATTTAGATGAATAAAAATTAACAATTATTATCATTTTCCTAACATCTATTCATGCTTAGTTTTGTACAAGATTTGACATTTATTTTAGAATTCAGATATTTTTTAATTTTAAATTTGCTAAGAAATTCTTTTGAAACTAATTTATTTCTTACTTTCTTGACTTATCGAAAATTTGAAACATTCATTGTAATATGTTTCCAAAATTTTGTTTATCAGTCATTTTTTTAGTTTTTGTGTTGAACATGAGTGACAAATGGTGTAAGAAAACCCTTTCCTTTTCAATTGTTTATTTTTGGTATTGTTATTAATTTTATCTTAATTTGAATTTTGAAAGAACCCCCCGGAAGGGTCCATCGCACGGGCCTGACTGGTCACATTTTTTGTACTTCAAAGTTATTTTTTCGTTCTACATAGTCACTATTTGGTCACTTTTTTCGGCCCTCAAAGTCACTATTTGGTCACTTTTTTTTAAATTTTGGTCACTAAAGTCCCTACTATTTCATTGTCAAACCGCTACCAGCCCTGTCGGAGGACAACTAAATTCGACAGAAAAATATTGACCCGAACCAAAAAGCGTGAAAAACAGCAGTATTTCTTTTGATCTGCATAGTCCAAACCAATATATGATGTGACCATCGCTAGCTTCAAACTGAATCATATTGAGAGTTTTTGGACTATATGTCCAAGGGGTCGTTCACTAATTACGTAAGCACGATTTTGGAAATTTTCAACCCTCCCTCCCCCCCTGGTAAGAAAAAGTAAGATTTTTCAAAACCCCCCCTCCCCCCCTAGTAAGATCTTACGTTTTTTATTCTTTAAGAAATTGACTCCTTTTTTTCAAAAATAGCTTGAAAATATTAAAAATGTGACATACATGCTTCGAAGCAAAGCACTTTTTAAGTAAAATCAAAAAAACTGTATTTGAAAAGCACAATCTATACAAAACAACAGATGAAATGTCATAAACGACTACAGAAAACATTATTCAAGACGTAACATGTTTGGGGTAACAGTAATTTTCAATAAATTTTCACAATCGAATAAACAGTAAATTCCTAAATTCCGATTTAAAAAAGAGAGATCAGGTTAGCACAAGGTATCATAAAAAATCGTTAAGTATTTTTTCCTGAAAATAATGAAAATCTCTAAAAAATGTATCATTCCAAGCAACATTTCAGGTTTTATAACCGGCTATAAGACCAACTTTAAGTCTCATAAAAGGCCTGGAGAATCTAATAAAACAACAGTGTTACTTGGGATTTTATACTACTAGAATTGGGAATTGGGGCAAAAATGTTTAACGACAATCACGTTGTCAACTTACCTGAAATCTCAGACTCATTCAGCGGTAATCGATAGTTTTAGGATTTTTTTGGTAAATCGTTTGTACAGTTTAGAGTTGGTAGTGTGTATCACTGAAAAAACTGTCTAGAAATTCATTATTTAAAGCGTCTTGATTGATTTTTAAATATTTTTTCTGGATGAAGTCATTTTCGAAATATGATGGATTCAAATCGTGGTTTCACAACGCGCCATTTTTCTTTTTGTTTTTCATTAATTTCTCAATTTAAAAAGATTGTTATGATAGAAAGCGAAAAGCGACGATCTTTTTTAATAATGTGATTTAGTGTTTTGATGGTATGTTGGTTTGAATTGGTTCACTATAAATTTTATAAAACCTGCATTTTTTTCATTAATATAAAGAAATTAAAAGATAAATAACATAACATCAAAATTAACCAACAAATAGTTAGTGAGTAAAAAACCCTGTGTAATATGGTTTATTATGGCTGTGGCTGTGATGATTTTTTAATGTAACATTTCTTACGTAAGATTTTTGGAAACCCCCCCTACCCCCCTAGTAAGAGATCGTAAGAAAATGTGAAACCCCCCCACCCCCCCCTATGTGCTTACGTAATTAGTGAACAGCCCCCAATACTAAAATGATCTAAAAAATTATAATGAAATTATCTGCTTTTCGACGAACTCTTTGAAATTTGAAAAGGTACTGAAATACTGAAAATGTCGGCATTTGAAGATCAAACAGCGTGTTGAATTTTTACTTGTGCCGGACACTGTATTTGTATTGTCGCGGGTGATGATTTTATTTATGAAGAAAACGTTAGTCACTGTGGCAGTGTTATAAACGAAGGCCTACTAAATGTAATTTCAAAAATAACTTTTCACTATATAATCAAAGCCCCCATTAGTTATTGCTCGATATTTCGGAAAGGTTTTGATTGATCTCAAGAACAATGAAAATAGTAGGCAGGTAGCTTTTGTTTATCAATTTTGAAAATTGGTAGTAGACGCATTTCACACCATGCCCTCCCGGGAGGGCTTCTTGTAGGCTGTCGTGGGCTCTGGCCTGAAGCCTCGAAAACGCGTAGGCAGACTGGTTGAGCGAGAAAATGCGGCCCGAGAGAGTCCGCCCGTCAGTCCCTTTTTCTTCTGAGCTGAAGTGAGCCTACGCGTGCCGTGCGCTGTACACAATCTACGACGTCTCGTACCTACCTACCTACCTTTGCGACAAAAAAAAGCCGTACTTCTTATGCATGGTTTCAACCTTATAATAATGCCGGTGTCTACAATATGCGTTTATTCGATCGTAAAAAAGCGCTTTACAAAAACATGCATCCACACGAGATGACGACCCTCCGCCGGTTGTTGTCGTTGTTGTTAGTGCCGTGTCGCTGATAAGAACGGAGAAAAGCAAATGATCGAACGATCGCAAACGCATGTTCTACATAAGGTCGCCCTGCAGGCAGGGCCTTCATCCCATTCCCAGCCAAAGGGTAAAACACCAACGCATCATCGTTCGTTCATGTTTTCATTAGGAGGTGACTTTTTTGTTTGGCTTTATCATTTGACGTGCGTGTTTTATTCGATGTTTGTTATAAATTCTTATGTGAACAATTTATGTTGAGGATTGAAACTTTTTTTATGTATAGAGTTTAAAATATCAGTAGGCGTTGACTTGTTGCTTGCAAGGTCCTGTTTCATTTGTTTAGTGCTGGTTGTGAAGTATAAGTTTAAGATATTGAAAATAAAGTTAAAGGAATGCTGAATTATAGGAAGGGTCTATCGCATTCATAGCTTAAAAAAAATTCAAAGCATTATGATGAGTCACCTTTTACCTATTTCTTTGAGAACATATTGATGACGTTTCGACTTCATCTTTCAAGGAAATGGTTACTATGGTTTATTTTGTTTGGCAATCATATTAACCCACAAGTCAGCAGAAAAACATTGAAAGCTCTATTAGTCAAACTCCAAACATGATGGCAAAACAGTGAAACAACTTCGTTCCTGCATCCACAACATATTGGCACTATGAGACAACAATCAGAGTATAGAAAGAAAACTCAGTTCCGGAAAACTGAAGACCATGAGAGACAAGAAGCTCTAAAGGATTCTGAAGGCGAAGACCGATTTAAAAGTAGCTACAACGCTGCATGCACTCGGGTCAGGTGATCGGTACAGACGGCCAAACATTGTGAAATGCCTGATGTCCTTTTGTTTACACATTTCTGTAACTGATAACATGAAAAAACATGTAGTTCGTGATTACATTTCAAAATGCGTGGTCTTAAAGTCACATAGAATCTGCTGGCATTTTTTCATTTACTGCAGCGCCCCTAGTTGTCACATCGCGAATCTATTGGCAGTGTTTTGATCCGGATGGTTTGGTTACTTAGTGGTGAAAATTTCATCAAGATTGAAGCAGTCAGTCAAAAGTTATCGACGATGGAACGCGAAAGGCGAGAGAACATTCTGCACACTCACGTAGAGAAACCGATGTGGTCAGGGGTAAAGATCGCGAAATTCCTGAAATATCCAAAATCGACTGTAAATTCGGTGCTGCAACGCTACCAGGAGACCCTTTCGGTGGATCGAGCAAAACAAACCAGGTTTAAAAGTGGAACATATGATCGGAAGCTGCGAGCAAAGGTAATTCGATCAGTTCACAATAATCCTGGAATCTCCTTGCGTGATTTGGAGAAAAAGTTCAAAACGACCCACAGTACAGCTCGACGAATTTGTTTGCGAGAAGGCTTGCGACCGTATCATGCAAGCAAACACCCCAACAGGACGCTGAAACAAAACCTGGTTGCCAAAACCAGGGCAAGGAAGTTGTACGAGAAAGTGTTGACCAAGTACAACGGATGCATTTTGATGGACGACGAAACTTACGTCAAAATGGATTTTAGACAAATACTCGGTAACAAATTTTACATTGCGAAGCGTAAAGGGAATGTTGCGGGTAGATTCAAGTTGTTTTCGCAGATAAATTTGCTCGTAAGTTGATGATTTGGCAAGGGATCTGTAGTTGTGGGAAGAAGACTGAAATTTTCATCACTGGGGACACAATGAATGGAAATGTTTACAAAGAAGAATATCTCCAGAAGAGGGTTTTGTCATTCATTCGGTCCTACAAAGTTCTGGCCGGACCTGGCAAGCTGCCACCACAGCCGGGATGTCGTTAAGTGGTATAAGGAGAACAAGATCGATTTTGTTGAAAAAAGTATCAATCCACCAAACTGTCCGGATTTTCGTCCCATCGAGAAATATTGGGCAATATTTGAGGGCAAACTGAAGAAATGTGGCAGAAACATGAAAAAACCCGCTCAAATGGAAAAGTGGTGGAACAAGATGGCGAATGAGGTTACCAGCAGTACTGTGCAGAAAAGGATGGGTGGTATAAAAAAAAAGTTCGAAAGTTCATCTGAAAAGCTGACAAATGATTTGTATGTATTTTTTTCCTTGAAGTGGAATAAAAACCCTGCAAAATGACATTCTTACTTTTGTTATACGTTATTCCTTTGCGAAGAAATGATCTATTTTATCCGACCAGATTCTATGTGAAACAAAATTTACTCCGGAGAAGCGAAAAAGTAGGTCGTGCACAAGAGGTGTACCTACTGTGAGTGGAATCTCATTGAGAAAGTGGTCAAAGAAGAGGATGTGAGCTTCGGTGCGGTACGGAAAGCTTTTAAAAAATATGGTAGCTTCGTTCAATCGTTGGTAAAAATCGGTTTCAACTGATTTCTGTCAACTGGTAGATGTTCAACGAGCCAATATTTTGGTCGAAAATAGTCAGGTCGTTGTTCAATGGAGCAAGTTGAAACTAGTCGAAACCGAACCAGCTCGGTAGCAGGATTCGTTTAGACCTGGTAGAAACGAATCGAAATCAATTGGAAAGAGACAGATTATCAACTGTCAATCCATTTCTACTTGTTTCGAGCCGTTTAGACCAGACTTCATTGAACAGACTAATTGTACGATTTTGGCATCATGTCATTACGCAAAAGATACACTAGGGTGGCACAAAGGCCAAAACTTAAGTTTTGTGCCAAAAAACATGATCCGCCAAATTGCCCCGAGGTACAGCTAATCAAGACTTTTTAATGAAAATTTAAATTAGCACAAAAACCATTAGAAGGCTCGGTTTAACAGAAGAAACAAAAATGATGCTGATTTTGCAGTACAATATATTCCATTTTCCCATACAAACCTAAAAGTTCAAATATACTCATGTAAACTTTACTTAAAGGTTCTGCAAAAAATATTAATGAAGTTTGAACCAAAATGGAGTTCTCTAGACCAGACTTGTAAACCATCGACATTCTCTCTGACAGTCGCACAGCCTGCTTCCATCAATTTCACTGTTCTCACCATCAAACGAATGCGACCAAATACTAACGAATGAAATTTCGTGTCATGGTACACGAGAACGATGATTTGATGGTCAAACGACCAAAATTCCCGACAGTTTATGACGTCGCCTGTCCCTTTCACGCATCAGAAAGTATAGACTCAATAAACGAAGGTAATCCTTTCTGTTCACTCTCTCCTGCGTAAAAAATATCCGCTGCTGAACAGGGCCAGGCGTGTTTGGATGTGTTGGTCGAACAATGTGGAATGATTGATTTGCAACGCATGGAATGATAGTCAAACGACTAACCACTACAAATATCCGAAATATCATTTGACATTTTTTGCTCTCCGATCAAACGATAGCGCATTCCATGATAATCAAGAGAGATGTGTTGTGACCGTCTCCGAAAAATTTCAAACGATGGTGACCGCTTACAAGACTGCTCTAGACCCCAGGGATTGAGAAATAAAAAAAATAACCCCAAATCGACTCAGTCTATTGTTCATGTGGTAACATATTCACGGATCACATGTTTATCCCGATGATTGAATGGAAACAAAACAAAATAAGGCCGGAGCAAATTTCAAATCCTTCTTTTGTCACTCGGAGTTGGAACATCGCGAGGGGGGGGGGGGGGGGGGGGGACAATAAAAAATAACGCGAAAAACAAATAAATTGGAATGAATTGCACGAAAGCTTGTATGCAACCAAATTTCATACTATATTGTTGCATAAAACCTATAAATCAAGTATTTTTTTTAGCGAAAAGTTCAATAAAATCAAGAATAAAAAATGTGAATTTACTAGCATCTTCCAAAAGTTGGTTCTTTGTCTTGTAATCTCTCGGATATTTGAATTTTTATTTGAAATTTACTTAAAATACTTCAAACTTTATTTATTCCCCCCTTCGGGATTTTGGAAATTTCGAAGGGGGGGGGGGGGGGGGGGGGGTGACAAAAGAAGAAATTGATATTTGTTCCAGCCTAATTAAAGTTTTAATAAATTACTACACAAATTACATTGTTCGAAACTTAATGAATTTTTTTTCTTTTAAATAAATTCCTCCATCCGTCGAAATCAAAGTGTTGCGAATAACTTTTGAACGTCCTAATGAATATATGAATAGTTAAAGAAATTAAACTATTCGTAGTGAATTACAAAAAACAGCTTGCAGTAAACGTTCCTCAATAGCGGGATCACTGTATTCCAATTCCATCGTCCAACAAACGTGCGGGAGCATTCCTACAATGCAGGACGAACAATAACGATGAATTAAATCGCGTTCTGGTCCATCACCGGATGCTTCTGTTGTTTGTTTTGTACGCATTCTGATTGAAATCTTTTTCTTAGTAGGCTGTGAGGGAAGACGCCAAACCAAGCTTCTCGAAATTTGTTTTGCTTCCATCCAATCCCATTTACGTGAGATTCTCAAGTGTTTTGATAGGCTTCGTCAATTGAAGCGGTCTGCTCGGGCTCCCCGCGTCTTCGAAAGTGGATTATTGTGCCGGAACAAGCGAATAAGTTTAGGAAGGTAACCAAACCAACCCATTCTTTTTTAAGCCAAGCAGGTCTGACTGAAAGCAGGCAGACGACAACAAACGACGACGAGAGTCGTAAAGCGATGGCGCTTATCCTCTTCTGTACTCTCGCTCTAAAGTGGTTTGATTGTGACAGCTCTAGAAACGCTGTCTGCAGCTAACTACGAACATACATAACTAACCAAACCTAAGTAGGCGACATGCTTCGGCATGTAGAATAATAACATCATGAATGAGCGTCGTTTGTGGCCAACGTGATTTGCATCCTATCAAAATCATGCTTTACTTAGCGTAATTACTTGACATTGGGTCTAGCTTAGGCACGATTGTTAAGTGGCAATTAAACCATATACAGCTTAATGCAGTTTCTAACTTAGTCACACATTTATCAAATGCATAATTTGTAGTGCATATTAGCGCAATTTACATTAATATCGTAGTAGGCGGTCTATACGTCCGGCTTTTGTAGAACAATCCACACCAATTGGAGAATATTTCTGTATTTTAGCCTAACTAGATGGTTTTCGGACTGAACGAGTTTTTGAATAACCAAGCTTTTTGTTCCCTTCAAAATAAACAGTTGTCATACGACACGACATTGACATTCTTGCTGTTTTTCTAACGAAACCTCCTGAACATATCTCTTTCAGCAGAAAACAGCTGTGCGTCTCGCGTCAAACAGAAATACCACAGTGTCAGCCAGCCAGAGTCAGCCGTTATTAATAGTAACCTAACCCAGAAATATATTTTAGCGCGTCCCCGTTGAATGAAGATCGAGAGAGGACTTTTAACGATCGATGCGGGGGGCGTTTCACGGGATATGAGGTTGGCAAAATATATTCTCACAATTTTCGCGGCCAAGCCAAGGTGACGTGAAATGATGCGGAATGAAGTGTTGTGATCCGATAGTTATTTTGATTTGAAACGTAAACCAAGACTATTTTTACACTAAATTCAGCAATCCATAGAGAATAGATGACCTTCAGTTTCACAGATAATACATATGGTTGTAGAGTCTTTTATGTTTTAAGGGTCTTTTTTCAATTCTTATTTTTACATCTACAAAAATTCTATACAGTCCTAAGGAGAATAATTAAGTTGGCTGAAAACTTTGTTTTGTTTTGCTGAAAAAATGTTAACTGAATAATCCACACTTTGAGGGTAATGTAGAAGTTATCAAAAATATTCACAAAAAAAAGCTTTCACTCCTTAAATTTGAGGTTCAATGATTAGCCTTTAGTATTATAGACCCGTTAGATTTTTGCAACACGCAGAACATTTTGGGTGGCATTTGCATTTAGCACTTTTCTTATTTTGCTTATTTGCGTCTTTTGTCATTTTCCATCATTTTTTGAGTTATTTTTGTCACTTTTAATCTTTTGTTTTTTGATTTTATGAAATTTTTGTCATTCTTGAAAACTTAAATTATTTTTTTAATTTTTGTTTGTGTCGTTGTATTTTATCAGCATTAAAGAACGTAAAAACGTATTTATGGTGTTTAAGGCATAGTATATTGTATAGAATTCATGTAGTGAGACGGAAAACCATGTAAATAAATAAATATTATATAGAAGATTGTACAATTTATTGAAAATTTGGATTATTTTTTATAATACAATCCTCCTCCCCCACTTCTGATGTTTCAACTACAAATAACAATAAAAGGATTTCAAATTTGAGCCGGCCTTATTGTTTTATAAATCCACTGTAGTTGGGGCTCTATTTGTTTTGTATTCGCACTATTTTCTTTTTCAAACTGTTTCACGTTCAGGGCAGAATATGTTGAAACCTTCGCGTTAGTCAAAAGTGTCTCCCAATCAACAAACCCTTCCTTCCCTTCCTCAAACAGAATTTTTTGCTAGGAGGCATGAGGTAACCTCGATCCTTGTTACCAGGGTTGGTCGGCTCTTCTCAAACAACAAAGAGCCGGGAGAAAAAAACACTGTTTTCAGTTCGGCTTCCGAGTGTAATCCTCTTTCGCTGATCGTGCTCCACTCGTTACCCGAGTTTACACGAGCTGTAAGTGACTCGGACGGCAAGTGTGAAAGCATTTGCATCTGAGTGGGAGAAAGAGAATTCTAAACAAAGAGCGCCCTGTGTTTCAGTCGTACACCTCAGAGTAAAGAAGAAAAAAAAATATTTAGACTCCCACCACACAACGTAGAAAAAATAGCAACAATTTCTGCCCCACTGCTGTTAGCTATTTTGGATTATTTTTTCTAGCAAAAGGTATCGTTCGAAGAAGAGCTGTCAGGTGGTTTCGTCAAAAAATCAGGACACCACGAAGAACAAAAGACAGGATTTTTCAGGACACCAGTAGATTGCTGGAAATGAAATGCAGCTCTTCTTAGATTGCATAAATTAAGGCGGAATAGCGGTGCAGTATACGCCTTAGTTTATGCAACAGAAGAGATAAGAAGTTAGGTGGCTTGTGATTTATACCGAAAAACACCGTTCAAATATCATCTGAACCGAAGTGTTGAAACCCCTGGTTTCTGCTATAAAAATGAACCCACCTAAAACTCTTTCTCCCGAACGCTCATGCATTTTTGACAAGTGGAACTTGAAGATAGGCAACCACGTTTTTACACTAATTGATCGCGAGCGAAAAGTTGATAGGTATTTTTACCTTATTCTAAAAGTGAATTTCCTATATTGTTCTAATTAGAGGATTGTGAGGAACAATTATACGAAAAGCCGTGAGTTAACATGCAATCTTAGGCTAAAAATTTGTTATCCTAATTTCATACTTTTCCTACTAAGAACTAACTATCCACTTAGAAACATAACCACGTTATTCTCCAAGTCACTATCTTCCAAATACTTAGAGCAGTGGAAATCTAACGAGTCCGGATAGCCGGATTATGTAAGTTTCTAATAAGCGCTTTGTAGCAATCCGTTACATTAAATAAATTGTATAATTACCTACTAGGAAACTGCTCAAAGTAACGAACACGCACTGAACACAGAAAAATTTGTACACAGGAAAGGAAAACTAAAATTGTGAGTATTATATATTCTAAAAAATATTTACAAAAGCTGATTATATACAATAAATTACAGTTTGAGCTGCTGCATAAAAACCGACCTGCTTCGAGAAATAGTTTTTTCGCCTACAATTCCGAACATTTCTCAAAAATTTTAACCTCACTTTTTGAGATGGCATCATCGAGCTGTGGGAAGTGCGATCGTTTGGATACGGATGAGATGGTAGCTTGCGAATCATGTTCGGCCCGGTTCCACTGTGACTGTGTGGGAGGGTCCCCAGGAGTAACCGGCCGAAAATTTAAGTGCGATGTTTGTCTTTCCAAGAAGACACGGAAAACCACTACTAAAAAGCCTATCAAAGTTGGTGATTCGAGTGCTAATCTTCCGCCCACTCAATCACTGGGCGCTATCCAAGAAGTCTGTGGTAATTTAGCTGTGCTAGTGGATCCTGTTTTACCAATCCCTTCCGTGTTGAGTGGAAATTATCCCCGAACACCCGACTGTGATCAAGCCACGATCATCTCCCAAGGTCGTCATACTACTGGCCTAATGGAACTCGATTTTGATCAGGAGCTACAGAAAATGAGGGACGAAATGGAACGCAACGAGAGGAAATTGGAGCAGGAACGGATACTACGTGAGAAGCAGCTGGAATTCGAGCGTCAGTATGCCGAAAAGCGCCAAAAGCAGGAAAAGCAGCTCCAACAAAAACAACTCGAGTTGGAGAAATCAATATTTTCCAAGAAATTAGCTGATGAAATGGAATTCCAACAGCAGCAACGTGCACTCCGGGAAGATTACGAGCGCGTCCGTAGTGAAATGCTGTCGGTCAGCCAAGAAGAAGCTATCGGTGGATACGATCCGATCAAGGAACGAGATGATCTTTCTGGTATCGAGAAAGTGAAAAAGTGGCTTCGGGATGACGAACCGAAACGGTCAACCCACATTCGGGTTGTAAATTCGAACGTCCAACGTACCCAAAGCCTCTTGCAGAAAAAGTACAGAAACGAATTATATCTGACGAACAGTCCAGCGCCAGTGGAATTGATGATTACCCCCCGAGAGCTGGTGTCGTACAATCCGTCGTTGATCGCGAGCCGCAGCCAGGGCCAACAAGGGCACAGCTCGCTGCGCGTTCAGCTTTACTAAGAAATTTGCCAACCTTCAGCGGCAAGCCAGAGGAATGGCCGCTTTTTATTAGCTCCTACAAAAATTCAACCGAAGCTTGCGGTTTGTCGAACCAGGAGAATTTAGTGAGACTTCAAGACTGTCTCAAAGGTCCCGCTCTTGAGTCCGTCCGAAGCCGACTGATGCTGCCGTCGTCAGTACCGAAAATAATTGAAATGCTCCGTGAAGTGTACGGCCGGCCGGAGCAGCTTATACACTCACTGCTTAGCAAAGTAAAACGAGCCGCTGCACCGAGGGCCGATCGCCTAGACACTTTCATCCAGTTTGGAATGGTTGTCCAGGAATTATGCGACCATCTAGAAGCAGCTGAACTCCACGATCACCTGGTGAATCCCACCCTGATCCAAGAGCTAGTCGAGAAGCTGCCAGCAGCCACCAAGAGAGAGTGGGTCCAATTCAAACGCGCCGAGGGGAGGACTACCCTCCGAACATTCGCCGATTTTACTTCAAAAATCATGTCTGAAGCTAGCGAAGTAACTTTGGTAGTGGACCAGAAGTTTTCTGACCTTCGACTCGGTGAAAGGCCTAGATCAAAAGAAAAAGGTTTCCTTCAGGCGCATTCCAGTGCAGCTGTGGGGAATCCATTCCCGGTACCATCGATTTGTCGATTCTGCAGAAAGGATAATCACAGAATCCGAAACTGTGATGATTTCCGATCACGTCCCCTGAAGGAAAGAATCAGACTGATGACCCAGTGGAAGCTTTGTGAGCGATGTCTGAATGAGCACGACGGATGGTGCCGATTCAAAATTACGTGCAACGTAGGTTCCTGCCGTCAACATCATCATCCACTAGTACATCGTGATCCCCGAGAACCCCTACCAGCAATGCAACATTCTGTGCGATCAATGGATGATTCTCCCGCTCAATCTCCCATGCCAATGAACGCCCATCATCACACGAAATTTTCCGTTATTTTCCGAATGGCTCCAGTCACTATACACAACGGTAACCATTCAATAAAAACGATGGCATACATTGACGAGGGTTCGTCAATCACATTGATCGAAGACAACCTAGCACGAGAATTAAAATTAAGAGGCATTCCCCAACCGCTGACTTTGCAGTGGACCGCAAATGTAGTTCGGCACGAAGCTCTCTCCGAGTGTGTCTGCGTAGAAATTTCCGGCGATGGAGGTGATCGTTTCCAGCTGAGTGATGCGCATACTGTTAAGAAGATGCACCTACCGCGTCAGCTGATCGACTTTCAACAAATTTCGAACCAGCATCCACACTTGCGTGGTCTGTTTGCTGCCACCCACACTGGGGAAGAGCCACGAATATTAATCGGCTTAAATAATGTTTTCCTGTTTGCGCCGCTCGAATCACGAGTCGGTAATCCGTCGGAGCCGATTGCTGTCCGCTCGCATCTGGGGTGGACAATCTACGGGCCACGAACGCCACAATGTTCCTCTGTGTTTGTTGGCTGCCATGACGAGATGCGTGTTACGAATCTAGACCTGCACGATCAGATTCGTACTTATTTCCAAGCCGATGATTCGGGTTTTCTGGTGAAAGAGTTGCCGGAGTCCGACGATTTGAAGCGATCTCGTTCCATCTTGAACCGCACTACCGTTCGAGTTGATGGACGCTACGAGGTTGGTCTTTTGTGGGCAAAGGACGATATTAAGCTTCCAGACAGTTTTGCTATGGCTTTACAGCGAGAGAAACATTTCGAGCGCCGTTTGAAAAAGAATCCACACATCGAGCAAGTTGTTCGCCAGCAAGTTGAGGCGTACTTATCGAAGCGCTATGCGCATAAAGCTACGCCTGAAGAATTAGATTCTGCCGAACCGGGACGAATTTGGTACCTCCCGTTAAATTATGTCGAGAACCCGAAAAAGCCGGGTAAAGTTAGGTTGGTGTGGTACGCCGCCGCTCAAGCGCATGGAATATCGCTCAATTCCGTACTACTACCGGGGCCCGATCTCCTCACATCCCTTCCAGCTGTCATCCAACGATTCCGAGAGCGAAAGGTGGCTTTCGGAGCGGACCTCCGCGAAATGTATCATCAGATACGCGTGCGGGAGCAGGACCGCCAAGCCCAACGGTTTCTCTTCCGAAGTAATCCCAACGTCGAGCCCGAAATTTATATTATGGATGTCTGCACGTTCGGGTCGGCGTGTTCCCCTGCCGTGGCTCAGTTCGTGAAGAAACTGAATGCTACTCAATTTGTCGACAAGTTTCCCGAAGCCGTTGGCGTTATTGACAGGCGTCATTACGTTGACGACTATTATGACTGTACCGATACCGAGGAACAAGCGATTATCCGAGCGCAGCAAGTGCGATACATACACCAGCAAGCAGGCTTCGAATTCCATGGCTGGGTTTCGAACCGCAAGTCTGTTCTTCAAGCTCTCGGTGCCCCTTCGACTCCGGAAGTGGCGTTAAGCGACCCCAAAACCAGTGGCACTCAGCGTGTTTTGGGAATAATTTGGAAACCGGAAGAAGATGTTTTTGTTTTTTCTACCGAAGTCCGAACTGATCTACAACCATATTTCTACAACCAAATCAGACCAACGAAACGCATCGCGCTCAGCGGAATCATGAGCCTTTTTGATCCGCTAGGATTCTTAGCGCCATTCACTATTCTCGGGAAACTCCTACTCCAGGATCTTTGGCGGACCGGGTGTGAATGGGACCAGTTGATTGACGACGATAGCTTCGCAAAATGGCAACAATTTACTACCTTCATGCCAGCTGTTGGGTTAGTGAAAATCGAACGCTGTTATCTGCAAGAATTTTCCCCGGAAGCATACCGTACTTTAGAATTGCATACGTTTGTGGACGCCTCCGAACAGGCGTATGGGGCAACATCTTTCTTTCGCATTGCTGAGGGAAATAGCTACCGATGTTCACTAGTCATGGCGAAAACTAAGGTGAGCCCGCTTAAGCAGTTGTCAATTCCCAGGATGGAACTGTGTGCTGCAGTTCTCGGCTCTGCACTTGCTAACAAAATCGAATGCGAACACGATCTGAAGGTGACGAAGCGAGTGTTCTGGTCCGATTCCCGGACAGTGCTCTCCTGGATTCGCTCCGACCAACGCAAATACAAACCGTTCGTTGGATTTCGTATCGGAACAATTTTGCAGAACACAAAAATCGACGAGTGGCGTTGGGTGCCAACCAAACACAACATCGCTGACATCGTGACGAAACCGAGTGCTAGTCTGTTCTTAGAAACTGATAGTCCCTGGTTTCTAGGCCCAGATTTTTTGCGAAAAGATGAGAGCAAGTGGCCAGAGCAACATTTACCTTCTCCAAACACCACTGAAGAACTTCGTGTTTGCCATCAACATCATACTACGATATCTTCTTTTTCTCTTATTGATGTCACACGAATTTCGAAATGGAATATTCTCCTGCGTACCATATGCTGTGTGTTTCGTTTCGCTTCAAATTGTCGACGTAAAGCTAAAAAAGAACCGATTGAGACAGTTGAAGCTCCAGATTCTACGAAAAGGTTGGTGGTTCGTTTTGTGCCTGGAGTGGTAGTTCCGCTGCAGCAAAGCGAGTATGAGCGCCCCGAGACAGTGTTGTGGAAAATGGCTCAACATCAACACTACTTCGATGAATTAGCAACTCTGAAAAAGAACGAGGGACTGCCGAAAGAAAAGTGGCTAAGTATCGAGAAAACAAGTCCGTTACATCGTTTATTGCCGTTTCTCGATGACTTGGGTGTACTTCGCGTCGACGGGAGAACTAGAGAAGCCACTTTTATTCCGTTTGACACCCGTTTCCCCATCATTCTGCCAAGAGAGCATGCCGTCACATATCATCTTATCAACTTCTATCATCAGCGATACGGCCATGCTAATAAGGAGACGGTTTTTAACGAAATGCGCCAACGATTCCACATCTCTAAACTTCGTCCAGTAATCGATCGTGTGGGGAAGCAGTGCCAGTGGTGTGCAGTTCGAAAATCCCGACCGAGACCAGCAAGAATGGCCCCACTCCCTGTCGAACGTATCACACCTTATTTGAAGCCGTTTAGCTATGTTGGTGTGGACTATTTTAGGCCGATCGAGGTGACTGTCGGACGTCGATCAGAAAAACGTTGGATTGTGTTATTCACGTGTCTCTCTGTACGAGCAATCCATCTCGAAGTGGCCTATCGACTGAACACTGATTCTTGCATCATGGCAATCCGAAGATTCGTCTTACGCCGTGGGCCTCCTGTTACGTTTTTCTCCGATAACGGAACTAATCTGAAGGCCGCCAGTAAGGAACTGCAAGAGCAAATTAAACACATCGACACCGCTTCTGCAAATGTGTTCACAAATGCGAGGACCCGTTGGAGCTTCAATCCGCCATCCGCCCCACACATGGGGGGCATATGGGAGCGCATGGTACGCTCAACGAAAGCTGCTATGGCCACGCTGACATCCGGAAGCCGAATGACCGACGAGATTCTGCTCACAGTAATAACTGAAGCCGAAGAGATCGTTAATACTCGTCCCTTAGTCTATCTGCCGCAGGACTCGGATGTGCCCGAATCATTGACCCCGAACCAATTTCTGCGAGGTAGCTCTTCGGGTCAACTGGATCTACCTATACCGCCGACTGGGGAGGCTGCTGCCTTGAGAAGCACGTACCGCCGATCGCAGCTGCTTTCCGATGAACTTTGGAAAAGGTGGCTGAAAGAATACTTGCCGTCTCTCAACGTCCGAAGCAAATGGATTGAGTCGAACGAGCCGCTGAAGAAGGATGACTTGGTTTTTGTTACCGATGACCTATGCCGTAACAGTTGGATCCGGGGACAAATCGTGGACGTTATTCCAGGAAAGGACAACCAGGTGCGCCAGGTGTTGGTTCGTACGTCTTCAGGAGTCTTTCGACGACCGGTAACAAAACTAGCAGTAATCGAGGTAGGTTCATCTAGTAAATCTGACTCGGAAGCAGGTTCCGGACAAGTTTTACGGGCCGGGGAGTGTTGAAACCCCTGGTTTCTGCTATAAAAATGAACCCACCTAAAACTCTTTCTCCCGAACGCTCATGCATTTTTGACAAGTGGAACTTGAAGATAGGCAACCACGTTTTTACACTAATTGATCGCGAGCGAAAAGTTGATAGGTATTTTTACCTTATTCTAAAAGTGAATTTCCTATATTGTTCTAATTAGAGGATTGTGAGGAACAATTATACGAAAAGCCGTGAGTTAACATGCAATCTTAGGCTAAAAATTTGTTATCCTAATTTCATACTTTTCCTACTAAGAACTAACTATCCACTTAGAAACATAACCACGTTATTCTCCAAGTCACTATCTTCCAAATACTTAGAGCAGTGGAAATCTAACGAGTCCGGATAGCCGGAATATGTAAGTTTCTAATAAGCGCTTTGTAGCAATCCGTTACATTAAATAAATTGTAATACCTACTAGGAAACTGCTCAAAGTAACGAACACGCACTGAACACAGAAAAATTTGTACACAGGAAAGGAAAACTAAAATTGTGAGTATTATATATTCTAAAAAATATTTACAAAAGCTGATTATATACAATAAATTACAGTTTGAGCTGCTGCATAAAAACCGACCTGCTTCGAGAAATAGTTTTTTCGCCTACAATTCCGAACACGAAGATTACAATTGGTTTAGGAGGTTAAACTGTTTTTATTACAAAATCAATTGCAATTAAGATCAGGACGGCTTTTAGAAAATAAGTACACCTCTGGGACCTTTGATCGGAAAGCAGCATCTTTTCTAGTGAACGTACCAAGAATAAACTGAGTTAGCTCTCAGATTTATCCTCAACACAATGCGCAACAGATTTTTCCGGAGAAGGGAATTCTCTTCATCAGCGGATGTGAATGCTCTCGCTCACTCTTATGGGTTGACAATCTCACTCTTGATTTCAGTGCGATTTATCTCGCCCCGCACAGGTTGGAGGAGCAGACGAAAAAAAATTGCACTCTCTTTCACTGGACAAGCCGATCTGAGGAGTTTTGCCATCCATGCTTGTTACCACAGTAGACATCGACTTATGCTACCGTGGATGGATACCGTGGAATCATGCAGCCCGGAATCCATCTTAGAGTCTCTGGTCTCAAACATCCGTGAATTCATCTACGATCCGGAAAACGGTCTTGTCTCCGACCGTTGGTACCGGAAGTATGCAGACCTTTTCCTTCGAGACGGCTCTAAAATGGGCGCTCATCTTCTTCTTCGAAGCCTCAGTGTGAACGTCCATGAGAAGTACGTCAATTTCGTCCTTCTCAAGCACTCCCGTGAGTTTTCCTTCCAAGAAACGGTCAAAAAACTCACAGAACTTTTTAGTACCCGGATTTCGGTTTTCAGCAAACGCTACAAGTGCTTTCACCTGCGGAAAAATAATGCAGACAATTTGGCGAACAACGCTGGGATGGTGAACGATGTCTGCGATGATTTCGCATTGGCCAACCGAACGACGGACCATTTCAAAAGCCTCATTTTTATCTGCGATCGCAATCAACGAAAGATGCAGACTTCAAAGATGCAGACACCTTCAAAACCCATCAAGACTTCAATCAACCCAAATACTCCATGTTGACTGTGCGGCTGAATATATTTTGTCCGATTGCAAGCAATCCGGACACGAGGAAGGTTATTGTGATTCCTACAAACCGAAGCACAATCAAAAGCCAAGGTGTTTTTGCTGAAAACAACATTACTTGCGTGTCAAGCCAGAAGTTTCTCACCGTTCTCATCGATGGCTCTGAAAGCAGCGCTTCAGTTCGACACAGCAGCAGATATCATTATCGTTTCGAAACATCAATGGAGCAAGAAACTCGGATCACCGGCACTTTCAACAACAAGACGCACCGCCACGACAGCTTCAGGTAAGCCCCTTGATATTATAGGTGAGGCCAAAGCGGAAGTGACACTAGGAGAAATCAAGAAAACAGTGATCTATTGTGTAACCGACAATCGTCTGTTTGAGGACAAACCATTATCAACAATATGCAATCAAGTTAACTACAATCTTCAAACTACATCCAGCGATACAAAGCTTAGTTTCCTGAGGTTTTCAAATCCACCCTGGGTCACTGTACGAAGACGAAGGTTCGATTGTACCTAAAGCCCAACGCTCAACCTGTTTTCAAGCCGAAACATCCTGTGCTATTTACCTCCGTTGAGAAAATCAATTTGGAACTGGAACGCTTGTAGCAACATCACGCCTGTGGATATTTCCCAGTGGGCGGCTCAAATTGTGGCTGTCAAGAAACCAGAAGGACGAATCTGAATTTATGTCGACTACTCAACCGGTTTCAATGCTGCATTGGAACCGAACAACTACCCACTTCCGGTTCCGGATGACATTTTTAGCAAGCTCAACGGATGCAGATTCTTCAGTATCATCGATCTCAGCGACGCATATTTGCAAGTTGAGGTTGACGATGATCTGTCTGAAAGGTGTCGATTCTATCCCGGACGATATTCTGGCCTATAGCCGAACCGAAGAGGAATATCGGAAAATTCTGAATAGATTGTTCATGCGGTTGCAGGGCTACGGTTTCCACCTGAGGGAGGAAAAAGCAATCTCATGCAGCGGCAAATTCAATACCTTGGGCACATTGTCAACGCCCCAGGTCTTCGTCCCGATCCAGCCAAAGTCGAAGCTATTGCAGTGATTTTTTATGCGAAGTTTGTGCGTGAAATGCACACGCAGTTTGAGTAGAATCAAGTTGCCAGAGGTGTTTTTCGAAGGTTCAAAGAAGTTCTACAGTCCGACTTGATGCTCACTCACTACGATCCAAACCTTGAAATCATCGTAGCAGCAGACGCATCCCAAACTGGAATCACAGCTTGCATCCTTCACAAATTCCCAAACGGTGCATTCAAAACTGTTGCTCATGCGTCTTGATCACCTACTCAAGCCGAGAGACAGTATGGCAAATCGGGAAAGAAGGACTCGCTCTGGTATTCGCTGTGACCAAATTTCATCAAATGCTCCTTGGTCGCAGGTTCCTGTTACAAACGGATCACCAACCCCTTCTCCGAATATTTGGTTCCAAGAAGGGCATTTCAGTTCACACGGCGAACAGACTGCAGCGGTGGGCTCTAGCACTTCTCTTCTATGACTTCCAGATCCAATGTGTGTCCACATCTCAGTTTGGCTACGCAGACGTCCTTTCCCGCCTAATCGACAAACACTCAAAACTAGACGCAGAGTTTGTCATTGCTTCGGTCCCGCTGGAAAAAGATGTGGAGATCCCGCTACAAGAATCCATCAGTTCGGTTCCCATCACATTCAAATGGTAACCAATGCAACGCTTAAGTACCCCATTCTTCAGCAAGTCAGCCATTTATCGAAAACGGTTGGCCATCAAACATCTCCAAAATTGGTAACCCAGCAGTGAAGTCATTTATCCCCATCCTGATGCTCTCGCAACCAGCAAGATGTGCATCATGATGTCGAATCGGTTAGTCATTTCAACGGATTTTGAAACAACTTCATCGATGTCATCCGGAAGTGGAACGGATGAAACCTCTAGCCTGAAGTCATGTTAACTGGACGAAAATCGACGACGACAGCTCAACGTTTGTACGAAAATGGGAAATGTGTGTTGTTCATGCCAAATCTCCACCGAAGACTGCTTCTCAACCGTGGTCAGCAACACATTATCCTTGGGAACGCATCCACATCGACTTTGCCGGTCAATTCAAAGGTCTCAACTTCCTGGTTGTGGTGGATGCTCATCCAAGATGGCCCGAAATCTGCACAATCAAATCAGCAACATCATCGCTCGTTTTGGGATTCCATCAACAATTGTTCCCGAAAATGGCATCTAATCCATTTCTTAACAATTAGAAAATTTCTACGGGAGGAACGGCATTCAACATTTGGGAATTTCGCCTTATCACCCTAAATCAAACGTTCCTGTAAGTATACCGATCAACTCCAAGCCGTGTCCTGATTGGTTCCACCCCCTGAGCTCATGATTGGAAGAAGAATCAGAACTATTCTGAACCTCATTGATCATAACCAATCGAGACATCCGAAAGCAAGTCAGGACCCACGACCACACAAACTTAAACTGGTGCTGTGGTGTAAACCAAACTATACCGTAACAATTCGTCTTGTAAGTGGGTTCCTGGAAAGATTGTTGAAGTGATTGGCAAAGTTAACTTCAACATCTTATTGTAAGAACATCATGGCAGCTTCGGTATTCGGATGATGCAAGTACTTCGGAGAGGCAGCCTACACCATTGAACATATATAAAAAATACTTTTGTTTACTAGGACGTGGCCGGCGCCGTGTTTGCTGGTTTAAAAAGATATGTAATGCCAATCCCAGACACCTTTCTTTTGACCATTGATCAAAATTGAAGGCCTCGGTCAATCACGGAGTAACAACCATTATTGGCAATGTGGAACTAGTTCTAATGAGCCACACCAGCGATCATGGAACTCGAAATGAATTGATCGTTGCTAACATTTTATAAAGAAAACATAATTAATTTCATTGTTCTAGAAATTTTAAAGCATTTCGGGTTCAATGATTTAAGGTGGATGTGAGTAGTCAATCAAGCTAAGCTTACTCCACAGCTATCGAATGTTACCGTAACATGTTTACTAGACAGTTAACATCTTGTGCTTACCAAGGAGGATGCTGCCGAGGAACAATCAACCCCATCGTCCATCCATGCGCGTTTGCAACCGTAAAGCTAGTCAATAAATTATGCATCAACCGCCGCCGCACGAGATTGTTGTCGATATCCAATCGTCTTCCAAATGGCATCCGACATGATCAACAGCAAATGTGCATTCGATCGAACGTTCAACGACAACTAAGTAATATGCATAAACGCAGCAACCCGTGTAATCCGAACGACGGACGCGAAGATGCTGTCATCGAGGTGCCGTTGTCGTAGTCAATGAACAAAGCCTACTTCGACTGAAACTATACAAACTAAACGGACACAACAGCCTTCTACGATTTGCCATTCGGTCAAGTCGAATAATAATCCTAACGAATTGCAAATGCGGGACTGCATTAAATGTAATACATCGAAGTTGGCACCCGGCTTAATGTGATAGCTTCCCCCTTCCCCTTCTACATGGGATGATGATTTCCTCTCAATAATTGAGTTGAAATGTAAAAAAGGCGGAAGAAGTTAGAGGGAGAGCAGTCAGCACATTCATAAATGCATACATACATTATTAGTGGGCGTTTTCGAAGCAGTTTGTTGTCGGTTTTTCTGTCTGAGCCTCTATTCATATGCATGCTAATGGTTTCCGATCAATAATTATGGTTCAATTATCATTTGCAGAAACTCACCCCTTGTCTGAGCCTAACTATGCGATAAATTGCCGGCAGATGATACAGTTCAGTACAGTCTATGTAAGCAGTTTGCGTTTACGATTAAGTTGGTGGTAATTATGATGAAGCTGGTAATGATGATGGTAAATTATTATGGTGAGTAATCGGAATACTTTCACTTGAAGTGTGCTGAAACAGAACTGTAAATATCTATAAATTTTAATTTTTTTTTTTTGATTTGATCACAGGTCCAAAAATCCGATTTGGCGTGTAGACGGATCTTTGTGGGTGGTTTGGCACTTTTTAGAAACATTGTAAGCTTTGTACAATGTCACTTCTCACTTCTCAATATTGCTGGTGATAGAATAATCATAAGTTGTTGAACGCAATATCTCTCTACAAGCATGTGGGGATAAACACAAGCGAAACACAACATCTGTTTTCGATACTCAAAACAGTCGGTCGGTTTAATTTCGCACAATCGCTTTATTTTAGCCCCCCAGACAGCTCAAATTCTAGCTGCTGAAGAGATGCAAAACGACAGAGGACGCACCAGGC
Source organism: Uranotaenia lowii (assembly GCF_029784155.1). Classification (NCBI taxonomy): domain Eukaryota; kingdom Metazoa; phylum Arthropoda; class Insecta; order Diptera; family Culicidae; genus Uranotaenia; species Uranotaenia lowii. The sequence continues at coordinate 92,765,332 of NC_073691.1, forward strand.
CGGCTTAGGGTGGCATTAATATCGTATCGAACAGGCTAATAGTGTTCACAAAAGTGCATCGATTTCCCCTTTGCGCGGAAGAAGAATTTTTATGAAAGCAGCATGATGCTCAACCACAAACCACTAGTCATCAGTGATTTGCCTAGCTAGCCGCACAACATCTCAGTAGGCTTATGTCCTCTACAACACACATGTCGGTATATTTGTAACGTAGCAGCAGGCCAAGCCAAGGAAAAAAATGGAAATTTAAAGCAGTCGCCGCCGCCGCCGCCTTCGTGATTCGATTGGGGGAGGTTTCCAGCGGATGATTTATGGCTCCAAAGATCCCAGGGATTTCTCCGGATCACCCGGTCCACATGAGAGCGGGACAGTTTTGCTGCCTTCTATCGGTTGGTCGGTCTAAGAAAGTGCACGGCCACCATATGTGGAAATATATCGCTTTTATGGGATTTAATTGATTTAGAATAGCTCGCGGGAAAAGGGGGTTTGCTAATTTAAAACGCTTTAGCGTGGTGTTGTATCTAATGAATATAAATTTTCTTTCTATGCCACGGTGCATTCAATTTAAGGAATTAAATTGGTATGCATAGGCTTTCCAAATAATAAATAAATAAATTTGTATCTTAAATGAAATCTGAATCTGAAAGACCAGAAATCTGAGTTTGAAATTTGAATCTGATAACTGAATCTGAAATCTAAATCTGAAATATGAATCTGAAATCTGAATCTGAAATCTGAATCTGAAACCTGAATCTGAAATCTGAATCTGAAATCTGAATCTGAAATCTGAATCTGAAATCTGAATCTGAAATCTGAATCTGAAATCTGAATCTGAATCTGAAATCTGAATCTGAATCTGAAATCTGAATCTGAAATCTGAATCTGAAATCTGAATCTGAAATCTGAATCTGAAATCTGAATCTGAAATCTGAATCTGAAATCTGAATCTGAAATCTGAATCTGAAATCTGAATCTGAAATCTGAATCTGAAATCTGAATCTGAAATCTGAATCTGAAATCTGAATCTGAAATCTGAATCTGAAATCTGAATCTGAAATCTGAATCTGAAATCTGAATCTGAAATCTGAATCTGAAATCTGAATCTGAAATCTGAATCTGAAATCTGAATCTGAAATCTGAATCTGAAATCTGAATCTGAAATCTGAAATCTGAATCTGAAATCTGAATCTGAAATCTTAATTCTGAATCTGAATTTGAGTTCCGAATCCTGAAAATTAATCCTAATAATTATTTCGGAATGAATCAGTAAAAATAATCTGATTTCTTAAGTTTTTCAGCTGATAGAACTTGTGATTTTTTTCCCAATTTCTGGTGGATTTTATAAACTGGGAGGAAATACGCGAGTCAAAAAATGTTGACATATAGAAGAGTAGGCTTAGATTAAATTGAAAGTGAATTTGTGTGAGAGTTTTTGTTTTCGGAATTTCGTTGAAAGGTGCTTGAAGAATTTATGTCAATCACCTTAAAAATTTATTAGTATTTTTTTAACATTTTGAAGAACGGAAAATTACTGAAAATGTTTCAAGGTTTTTCACTCGTCTATTAGCAAAAACAAATCAAAACCTATTACTACGGAGTGCTGAGTTGAAAATGGACAATTGATCTTGTGCCAGAGTTCATAAATGATAGCAGGAAAACGGATTTAAAAAAAAAAGACACAATTGAAATGACTATGCACTTTTTCCAGTTACATCTCATCTCGTGACAAATGTCTGCTCCAATAAGTGTGATAGCTTTTTGAATGTGAACCGGTGGTGGATGCAAAAAAAACCGAGAGAAAAGTAAACCTAACCACACATTTTTCATTCCACAGCAGCATGTGCAGGGCACGACAATTGCGCTCGGCTGGAGAAACAATGCATTTTTATTCTTGCGGTTTTTCCGACTGCCTCCGGGGCGGGGAGTTTTCACCACGGAACAGCATCCAGAGACAACCCGGACATCATTGTCGGCTTAAATAGAAAAAAAAACCGAAACGGAGACGACGACGACGTGCGGTCTATTTGCGCCAACAAAGAGAGAAAAAAGAATATTGAAACTGAATATTGTTGAAGTTTTTTGTGGTAAGATGGGATTGGGCAATGTTTGGGTGCCGCTGAGCCAAACACTTGTCGTGCGTTTTTTTCTAGGTCCACATCGATTTTCCAGTTTGTATGCCTAATTGACAGCTTCCTAAAACTGTCATGTAGAGTTTTTTTTTCGGAGGCGTTAAAATGATAGTCCGGGTTTGAGCGCGCAATGTCAAATGAGTTGTTTTTTTTCAATGTGAGAATGATCAATTCTTTATGAGATCGTAGAAGTATTTCTATCTGTCGAGTGAACTGTTCCGATGTTCATCAACACAAGAAATGATCATTTGTTGTATTTTAATGATTTTTATATGTAGCAAAAGTTGTTTGTGCAACCATTGTGTGTAGAGCTTATATTAGAAAAAAGAACATTCGTCTTCCTGTTTCCAATTTGTCTTACACCATTCCTGAAGAGATGAGTAACGCTGCTGTTCAACAATGTTTTCTCCCAAGAGTGATCCCCTTGTGGTTGTTTTGCTAGCAGCCTAACACCACTTGATATGACGCACGTTTTGTTTTCCCAATAAATCATCTTAGAAGTGTGGCCAAATCTTCAGATGGGGAGGGAGGGCGAAAGATTGTGTTGCACTTGAGGCGCCTGCACCATTAAGCATACATTGGTCCAGACAGAAAGACAGATAGATCGCGATGGGGCCAAGCAGGAAGTGGAATATTATCGTAAATAACATAAATTCCCATCACTAATCATTTTGCTTCGGGAATGGAAAAGGGAGAAAAAAAAAAAGGAAAAATGTGAACAACTCAAGATGCATTTTTATCTGCGACTAAGATACTCTTGATCCACTTGAACTATTAAAACATCTGTAAATAACAAACAATCAACTTGATAGCACATTAAAGAATGACTTTTCTCGTGGAATATGAAACGAGTTCGGAGAATCAAGTTAGTCACATAAAAAAAATTGAATTTAAATGTTGCAGACACCGAATTCAAAAATTTCCACAGTAAGCCATGCCATTTCAAAAAAAAAAAACCTGACAAAACATAACATTTAGAAATTCATCAATTCATGGCATTCTTGGCTAATCAAGTTTTATAAATGATTTCAAATAAATTGATCTCTATTTTTCAATAAATTTGAACAGCAAATAGATCAACTTTTCCCTTGGCTGCAGCCTTGTCGGTTTCTCTTCATACAGCGTTTACCCGCACAGGAATAGCAGGGCTTCCGCATCTCGTGCGCGTTCTTTCCTGGCTCAAGATTTCTTAGCCCTTCCCCAAACGCACAAACATGATGCGTGCCCTACAGCGATTATGAATAAGTAGGCCTACGCTTTCTGGACAGAGAAGAATGATGTCTTGCATCATTTAGGGTTAGTTGCCCTACTTTGGACCCTTTAAGCGATGGTTTTTAAATAATCATGATTTTCTCAAAAATGGACGGGAAATTTATATCGTTTATGAAATTTATATACAAGTCATGATCTTATCTGCAAGTTTCAATGAAAATTTTCAACTTAGGTTACGCCGTTATTGAGAGATTTGCAAAGATATAAATGATCCAAAGTTCCAACATTGAACCTACTGTTCCTATTTTGGTACTGGACCGGTTCCTTGGAATGGACCTAGAACTGAAATTCGTATAAAAGTATGATTTTTCGAAAATAAATAAACAAATTTATTGAAAATGTAGTCTTCAATGAATTATTATCATACAAAAGTATTACAGCTTTTTATCATTTAAAAAAACTTAAATTTCTGTTATGAATATCAAAAACACTTTCATTCCTCGTCAGCTCTATCAGCAAAACAAAAGCTGAAAGTTGTTTGTGTCTACTTAATTGTAGTTTATGTGCGTAAAGCTGGCAAAACTGTAAGAAATATTCAATATTGGTTCAGAATTATGCCCTAGTAAAAAATTCGCACCTTTGTTGATTTTTTGGTATTGATACAAAGTTTTTATGATGTTAGGTCTAAACATGGAACATCAAAGTCGAAAGTTTCCTATATTTGGACCCGTTGCAAATTTTCCGAGTTTTCCATTGACTATCATGAATTTCAAGAAAAATAGGTATGATGGTTCATATTCTTCACAGTGAAAGTAATTTTCTTTTAAACTTCGACTTGGACAGTAAAAAATCGTGATTTTTCCTTAAACGCTCTAATTTTTTAAAACGCACTTCACTAAATGAGCTGTCTGATTTACTATTGATGAGGAGGTACATTTTTAAAAACGTTGAAAATATTATCAGAAAGACTTTTAATGTGAAAAAACGGTATGGTTGGGTTCAGGAAGAATAAGAGTTCATTGTGTGCATAGGAATTTATTAAGTCTATGCCAGTAAAAAGAACTATTTACAATTTTCGACATTTTAGGACTAAAGTAGGCTCTAGGTCCAAAGTAGGAGCACTCACCCTATTTATAGACATCTGTCAGTCATAAAAGTTCTGGTTTGTTCTACTTGATCATCGTGTGTTAGGTCGTGTTGTTGTTGGTCTTGAATGGATCGGCCAATTCAGAAATTATGTTCAAAAGCCTTAAACTGGAATTAATATTAACCTAACTATGAGAAACAAAATCGAAACATGCTCATGAAGGGTTTTTTTTATAATATCTTTATTTGAAACGGCTCATACCCTTAGGCTTTAAGGAGCCAAAGCCTTTTTTTGTCTTTACAATGTTCTGATTAACTTAACACTTTTTGTAATTTGTTTAAAGAAAAAGGAGGATAGAAAGGGAAAAATGAAATTAAGAAGAATTATAGATGAAGATCAATAGCTTTGAGAAAAAGGTAAATTTCGAACATGTAGTCCAAATCTAACACAGCCAGTACATCTCTCACTGGAACGTTGGGTGGTTTACTTCGGGCCCGAAGGGAGTCTATTAAATTCGTTCTGGCGACAAGGTGGTCCTCACACGACCAAACAATATGCTCGATGTCGTGGAAACCTTGGCCACAACCACATAAGTTGCTGCCAGCAAGATCAAAACGATAGAGTACCGCGTCTAAGGAATAATGATTGGACATGAGACGGGAAAATATACGAATAAAATCCCGACTCAGGTCCAACCTATTAAACCAGGTTTTAAGGCTTACCTTTGGGATAATCGAGTGGAGCCACCGACCCATTTCATCCTCGTCCCATCTGCGCTGCCAGTTGACAATGGAGTTTCTTCGAGCCAAAAAGTAAAATTCGTTGAAGGCGATTTCACGCTGATACGTGTCGCCTTCCGTCGCCCCCACCTTTGCCAGAGAGTCTGCCTTCTCATTACCCACTATTGAGCAATGGGAGGGAACCCAAACAAAGATGATGGAAAAGCGACGTCTTGTTAAAGCACTCAAGATATTCCGTATCTTCTCGAGGAAGTACGGCGAGTGCTTTCCCGGTCTAATTGAGCGCATTGCTTCAATAGAGCTCAGACTATCCGTTACAATATAGTAATGTCCAGCATGTCGTGAAGCAACGCTGTCCAAAGCCCAGTGAATAGCTGCTAACTCCGCTATATATACAGAGCATGGTGATTGGAGATTATAAGAGGCGCTATTTATTTCGTTGAACACTCCAAATCCCGTTGATTCCTCTATTAGAGACCCGTCGGTAAAGTACATTTTGTCAGCATCGACGTGTCTATATTTAGCTTCGAAAATTCTTGGTACCAAAAGTGGGCGATGTTGTTCCGGGATTCCTCGAATTTCCTGCTGCATAGACAAATCAAACTGGACAGAAGAATGGTCGTAGTGTGGGTTACAAACACGAGTTGGAGAGTACGCGGAAGGATTTACCTGCATCGACATGAAGACATGGTATATAGACATAAACCTGGTTTGAAGATTTTGCTCTAGTAACCTTTCAAAATTTACAATCACCAATGGGTTCATGACCTCACACCTGATGAGGAACCGGAGAGATAGTAAACTGAATCGGTCTCTCAGTGGGAGTATGCCTGCCAAAACTTCAAGACTCATGTTATGCGTAGAGGGCATACAACCCAAAGCGATGCGGAGGCAACGATATTGAATACGTTCGAGTTTAATGAGGTGTGTTTTGGCAGCCGATTGGAAACAGAAACTGCCATACTCCATCACTGAGAGAATAGTTGTTCGGTATAATTTTATAAGATCTTCTGGATGGGCTCCCCACCAGGTGCCAGTGATTGATCGGAGAAAATTGATTCTCTGTTGGCATTTTCCTTTCAGATACTCAATGTGTGCTCTCCAGGTACATTTGGAATCAAACCAAACCCCAAGATACTTAAAACACCTCGATTGAGTGATCGTTCTGCCTAGGAGTTGAAGCTTTGGTTGAGCAGGTCTATGTTTCTTAGAGAAAACAACCATCTCCGTTTTCTGAGGGGAAAACTCAATCCCAAGCCCCAAAGCCCAGGAAGACAATCTGTCTAAAGTATCTTGTAAAGGTCTGTGCAAATGAGACTCGGTAGATCCTGTGACAGACACCACGCCATCATCTGCAAGTTGTCTTAGAGTGCAGCCTTCAGAGAGACAACTGTCGATGTCACTTACGTAAAAGTTGTACAAAAGTGGACTCAAACATGAACCCTGCGGGAGGCCCATGTAGGAGGTTCTTCTAATTGCAATATCTCCGTGAGCAAAGTTCAGATGTTTCTCACAAAGCAAGCTGTATAAGATGTTGTTCAATAGTGGAGGCAGACCCCGGGAGTGCAACTTGTCTGACAACACCTCTATTGAGACTGCATCAAAAGCTCCCTTTATGTCTAGAAACACTGAAGCCATTTGCTCACGTTTTGCGTACGCCATTTGTATCTCTGAAGACAGCAAAGCAAGACAATCGTTTGTCCCTTTGCCCCTTCGAAACCCAAATTGAGTATCTGAAAGGAGACCATTTGCTTCTACCCATTTATCCAAACGAAACAAAATCATTTTCTCCATCAATTTGCGTATACAAGACAACATCGCTATTGGACGGTACGAATTCGCATCGGACGCTGGTTTTCCGGGCTTTTGGATAGCAATAACTCTCACTTGTCTCCACTCTTGGGGAACAATGTTGTTCTCCAAGAATTGATTAAATAAATTTAACAAGCGAAATTTTGCGGCATCTGGAAGGTTTTTCAATAAGTTAAATTTAATTTGATCAATTCCCGGAGCTGAATTGTTACAAGAGAGGAGCGCAAGTGAAAATTCGACCATCGAAAAGCTGGAATCCAGATCGCACTTGTCTAGGGACACATTCCGGACAATTTTTTGGTTCGGTGTGGAATCGGGACAGACTTTCCGTGCAAAGTTGAATATCCATCTATGTGAATGTTCCTCACTTTCATTTGTTGATGATCGATTACGCATACTTCGTGCAACTTTCCACAACGTACTCAAGGATGTTTCTCGTGATAAGCCGCCTACAAAATTCCGCCAATACGCCTTCTTTTTCCCTTTGGTCAACTTTTTAAACTGATTTTCAAGGGAAACATAAGCCTCAAAAAGGACGAGAGTTCCATGTTTTCGAAAATCTTTGAATGCTTTCGATTTGTCCTTATAAAGCTTGGAACACTGCTGGTCCCACCATGGATTTGGGGGCCTTTTAGGTACGGATGAGTTTGGGATGGGTTTTGTTTGAGCGCAAAGTGCACTTTCATGTATTATACGTGAAAGAAAGTGATACTCCTCTAGAGGAGGTAAAACATTCATAGAATCGATGGCATTTGTTATATCGTCCGAGTACTTTTTCCAATCGATGTGTCTTGTAAGGTCATATACCATATTTGTTGAAATTGAAAAGCTGGCCCCATTGGTGATTGTAATTTTGATTGGCAAGTGATCACTACCATTGAGATCAGGGATTACCTTCCACTGGCAATCCAATGATAGTGAATTTGAGCAGAGTGAGAGGTCAATTGCACTTTGTCTTGCAGGAGGTTTAGGCACCCGTGTTTTTTCACCCGTGTTCAAAATTGTTAAATTGAAACTGTCACAAATGTCATAAATAAGAGAAGAACGACAATCGTCAATTTGTTCTCCCCAGACAGTTCCATGTGAATTGAAGTCACCCAGGATCAACCTTGGCTCAGGAAGTACTGAGCACAGATCCTCTAGGTGATTTCGATCCACTGCAACTCTATGAGGCCAGTACAAACTGACAATACATAAGTCCTTACCTCTTATAGTTGTATGACAAGCAACCGCTTCAATTCCGCCTGATAAAGGAAGGGGGATTCTGTAAAAGGAGTGGCGCTTATTGATCCCCAATAGCACCCCTCCGTAAGAATCATCACGATCCAGACGGACAACATTAAAATCGTGGAATGAGACGTTAGATTGAGAAGAAAGCCAAGTTTCGGACAACGCAAAAATATCGCAATTTGTTTCATAAAGAAGAAATTTGAACGCATCCAGTTTAGGGATAATACTACGACAATTCCACTGTAAAACAGTGATATCTCCGACCTCTTGACTTAAATTAGCCATCGAGAGAGATAAAAACTGAAAGGAGGGGCCACGTTTGCATCAATTGTTTTAAAAATGTCTTCACTACAGGAAGCATTGAGATTACAATGCCTCGGATTGATTCCGATATGTTGAAAAACGTGAAAACTCCTTCCAAGATATCCGACAACTTGAACAGCCCCGGTTGGGAATTTGATTCAGGTAATGCTACGTTGGGGTTGGAGCTCTTAGAAGTTCCCGGTACTTCTGGAGTATTTTTAGGCGTAATAGTCATACGGAATCCAGGAGGGACTGGTTTTTCTTTTTTTTCAGTTGGTGGTTTTGGTGGGCTAAACGTAGGAATTTTGTTCGGGATTCTGGTGTTCTTTGGTATTGGTTTTGGGCGTTTCCGCGAGTTAGCTGAAAAAACGACTGGTGGTTCTTCGTCGGTTGTGTCCGTGTCTACACTTTCAACTGCCAGCACAGAAAAAATGTTACTCGGGTTAAGTTGGGTCGGAGGCGCCGCGCTCTTTAATATGGCGGCATAAGACCGCCTCGACCGTTCCTTTAAAGAGCGCTTTTGATTATCCCAGCGACTCTTAAATGCCTCACACGAGGAGATTTCATGGGGTGAGCCCCCGCAATAGACACATTTCTGTTCTACTGCTGAGCACGCTCCATCCCCATGATTCTCCCCGCATTTGGGGCACCTTGGCTTGTTGCAACAGTGCGATGCAGTGTGCCCCAACTTGATGCAATTTTTACAATCCATGGGTCGAGGCACAAAGAGTCGCACCGGAAGCCTTAAAACTCCGTCAATCAAGACGTAGTAAGGGAGGGCGGTACCCGCAAAGGTCACACGAAATGAGGCTGAAGGCGAGTACTTTTTAACTCCATTCACGACGTTGGCAGTATTAAGTTGGCGGCATTCCAAGATTTCAACCGAAGTCGAATCAAGGTTCTTAAAATTACCAACGCCGTTGGATTTAACGTACTCTGCCTCCAGGCTCATTTCTGTTATCACACCATCAATCTCTACGTCCCGTGATGGAATGTAAACTTGGTACTCTAAGGTTAAGAACTTACTAGCTACAATCTCATTGGCAGCTTTCCGGTTGGCCACCACAACTCGCAACTTATTCGGTCGTACCTTACTTACACTGGTTACGGAGGACCACCTCGCCAGATCTTTAGTGATCTGAACCACGTTCAAGTTTTTGCCATCTTTTTTGGGCCGGATGAAAACCACCCAAGGACCAGAAAAATTTGTACTTTCCGCGTAGGTTCGGAGTCGGGTTGCTCTCCTGTCAACTGTGGATGATGCCGAGTTATCATCCATCGGAGAATCTTTTGCATCTGAAGGACCAGGGGGAACCTGATCCTCCAGATGCTCCACATCCTCGTAGATGACTCCCTCATCATCCACAGTTGATGGGCATAACCCCCCGCCTTCGCTCATACTTCTCAACGGAGACACGAATGCCTTCCGTTTTGAAAATATGAGCGAAGCAATCAATTAACGAAAAATGCAACAAAGTGAAATAAAATAGAAAGAGAAAAGTGAAATAAGAATGAAAAAGAACTTACTATTTTTAGGTACTTATTAGTAGAAGATTTGTTCCAGTGTCTTTTGATTTCTTCAACCACGTGGTCTTCCGTTTATCTTAAGATGGCGACGTCAATTGAAGAACCCGGCCAATCGAAGAACCCGTCCAATCGAACTCAACCGTCCTGTGTCAACTCGGCTAGGGTAAACAAAACCGGACCCGCCAAGTCACCGCCCCGTCGGTGCTGAAGACCCGGATTTGCAGGGCTAACAGGAAGGCGCCTTCTGGTAACGACTATGGCCTTGGGAGATGATGAAGGTAACAAAAACCGTTGCTGCGTCCAAATTGGTGAAAACACACTTGTGCAAATTGTCCTTCTGGGAAAATCCGGCGATTGACGACCGAACCCGCCAGCAGCAAAACCACTCCACTCGTTAAAACTTAATCGAACTTCAAGAAAACACACTGATACTCATGCTCATGAAGGGTTATACGGTCAAAATTTGGGTAAGGGAAAACGCGTGTAAATCGGTGAAATCGTTTATTTAAAAATCAAATTAAATTTCTTTTTCAAGTTTAATTACTATAAAATTCAGAAAAAATATTCAGTTAGGCTTCCGCTCTTCCAAATCCGAATTGCCGGGCCTTACGCTTAACTCCTGCCATCAGATTTTGTACAGCCACCTTGTCCACCTTCATCGCCGCAGAAAGCCAGTTTGCCTTGAACTGCTGCTCGTCCTTAGCAGTTTTTTGGTCTTCTTTAGGTTCCGCTAGACAATAGCCCAGTATTTCTCAATTGGGCGGAGCTCTGGCGTGTTGGCAGGGTTCTTGTCCTTGGGAACCACTTGCACGTTATTGGCGGCGTACCACTCCATGGCCTTTTTACCGTAATGGCAAGATGTCAAATCCGGCCAAAACAGTACGGAACAACAGTGTTTCCTCAGGAAAGGCAGCAGACGTTTATTCAAACTCTCTTTAACGTAAATTTCTTGGTTGACAGTCCCGGAAGCTATGAAAATGCTCCTTTTCAAGCCACAGGTACAGATGGCTTGCCAAACCAGAAATTTCTTCGCAAACTTTGACAGTTTCATGTGTTTGAAAATATCTGCTACCTTTCCCCTTCCTTTTGCCGTATAAAAATCCAGTCCCGGAAGCTGCTTGTAGTCGGCTTTGACGTAGGTTTCGTCGTCCATTACCACGCAGTCAAACTTCGTCAGCATCGTCGTGTACAGCCTCCGGGATCGCGCTTTGGCCGTCGTATTTTGTTTATCATCGCGATTTGGAGTCACTACCTTCTTGTTAGTCGATAGTCCGGTTCGTTTTTTGGATCGATGCACGGTTGTAGACGATACACCCAGCTTATATGTGGCATTACGGAGAGAGAGGTTAGGGTTTCGCTTGAAACTACCGGCAACTCTCTTTGTCGTCTCAGCGGCTTCCGGTTTTCGATTTCCCCCCGATCCAGACTTCCTGGCTGTCGACAAACGTTGCCCAAACTCTTTAATTACATCTGTAACGGTTGATTTGGCAACTTTTAGCGATTTTACCAGCTTTGCGTGCGAGTAGCTGGGATTTTCGCGATGCGTGAGCATAGTTTTGAGACGCTGCCCGAATAGAATTGCACCATGAAAAAACAATGAATTCCATGTTCACACACCATATATTGTACGGTTTACACAATGATTATTATCGTCCTCGATACCGTGAATGCACATTAGAATTCATAGTTTTTGACCATACATTTCATCGTTTTGACGAAAATAACCATGAAAAAGGGGTATTGTTATGCAGCGTGACCATGAAAAAAATGGCTATTTTCCATACATTGAGAAGCCCAAAAATATAAAGTTCATGGTTGAAACAGCTTCCAATTTTTCAAAGTAAAACCATGAAAATCCGATGATTTTCATTGTTAAGCCGCTGTAATAAAAATTTTCGCTCATGGTGGGGTTTTCGTACCTATTTTTTGGGTTTGTCATCATTTTCATAGTTTTTTTTAAATGAAGTTAGTTAGGATGGATTTATTCAAATTTAATATTTATTTTAAGAAAAATTACACTTAATATTACACAAAAATTAGAAAATTGCACTAAATTACACTGGGGCTCACACTACACGGTATTCCGAACCTGCTCCAGGCATCCATTCACTGCACTGTGATTGTTTTTGCTGAAATTTATAAAAATAAAAGATTAAACAAGATCGCCTCTTGTCAATTTCAATTTAACTCACCATTACGTCCATCTTCGAGCACTTTGAATGGGTTCTTTCTAAAAAAACACTCGAAAACTACGCGACGACGATTGTGTTTAGACGAAAAAAGAAAAACAAAGTGCCGCGCGAGCCGCAGCCGTCAAATTATCCGTACACGAAAAACTTAGAAAGTTTAAAATTTCTAAATTAATTCACGCTCGGATGTACTTTTAACCATGAAGTACATGGTCACATTTAAATTCATTAGAAAATGAATGTGATACCATGGTTCTGTTCTATTCGGGTGCTCTTCTTCCTTGGACGGCATTTTGACAACTGAAGAGTGAATTCCAAAATCAAAATAGGAGCAACATTCTACACACACACCTTCAAAATGAGGGGTGTTTAGGTATTTTAAATGCAAAATTGAAAGAAATACGTCAAGTTGATATTGACCAAATTTTGACCGTATCACCCTTTAGGTCATTTTTAAATGGTAAGTAACATACATTAAAAAAAAAAAGACAACTAACGGATGGTAATAAAAATTTTCTTTTCGCCATTTTTTTTTTTTGTTTATGTTTGGCCTGTTTTGCTCCGAATGCCGAAGTTTTTCGCCAGCGCGCTGTACAGTTCTACGAACTGCACAAAAATCTCGGCAAAAAGTATACAGAACAACATTTTAGGATTTCTTCGCCCCAGAATACACTGAGGATCAGATTTCGACTCTTAAATCCCAATGTCAAATATGTTCCGGAAAATGTTTTGTTTTGGACGATAAAAGTTACTTGCCTCTTTCGAAGACGCTCATCCCCGGAAACGATCGATACTATTCCAAGGACAGTTCTACTACATCTCCGAACCTTAAATACAAGTTCAAACAAACACTACAGACTTTTTTTACAACTCGAAAGAGAAATTCTAAAATTTTAGTTGTCACCCGTTATACGAGTTTTGAAAAAATTTTCATTTTGCATTAGGAACGATTTGAAACGATTTTTCCCAAAATAGACACGCCCTCGGAAAAATTCCAGGCAGCAGCAAGCATTTGTTCGATTACAAAACATTTCTTTCGCCTTTTCTACTTCAAATCTCGAGGGTAACTTGGATGTTTGCCGGAATGCAGTCAAACTAAAAACCAGTGCAGCGCCTGCTGCAAGCTGAAGGCAGTCTCGTTTCTCTTGGCACGTGCTGCTGCGATTTCGGATTTTTCAAATTTCGAGCAGAATTTACGATGGGAATGCGCTAGCTGCTAATGGGCCAACGAGACGGGCTATGAGAAGAATGGCCATTACATACAGATTGGAATTGCTCTTGTTTGCTCTTCGGGGTGGTGCAATGGATGTTTAAAATTCTTGAGGAGTTGCAGACGAAAGCCTATTGCAAACTACTAATTACGGGGCATATCATGACTACGGTACTAATCTACATATCCTTGGCAGACAGTCACTCGTCGTTGGGTATTAGCAATCATCAAAGCAACCGTTGACTGTCGGTCACGGCCAACTGTTGCGATGCAGTCAGTAGCAGTCTGTCTGAGTGGGAACTACTTCAAAGATTTGCTACTCACTATTGGTGTGATATCATCGCCCGTTACCCATGATGAACGTCGAAACGTGACGAATGTGGCGAAGCTTCAGTAGAACGTTGGAATTCAAAAACATCCAGAAGGGATGAAGCGTTTCGCTCTTCACGAAGCCATTGAATAAAAAATCGACGCCTTTGAACAGGTTTTGTGTCATTTTTGAGGGATGAGATCATCGACTTCTTCCGTCCGATTAAGAGTAAGTTTTTCGATTTTCCAGATCCTTCAACATTTCGAAAGACAGTAAATATTTCCTAAGGGAGCGTAGCTCTAAGTAACTGGGCGTTCGATTTAATATTTACCAATCAAAATAAATAAGCCAGAGCCAGCAGCGGGGAATCAAATTGAAAGTGTTTCTGTATTCAAATCACATTTGCCCGATGTGTCCCGCTGGTTGTCATCGCGCTCTTGTCGGTTCTACGGGGATACGGGTTTACGAACGAATAAACACACATTTCATTTCATTGAGAATCCATTTGGTTGAAAATATTTATACTATAGCATAGCACAGCACATCACACAATTAATGCAATGGACGCTCGTTTCATTAGCATCGTCGTGAAGCGCAGCCACAAGTCGCTCACTAACGGCTCACAGCAAGAAAGCCTATTGCTGAACAAATGTTTTTGTTATGTCTGCACAGCTGTGGTGTGGTTCGAATATTTTTTTTTCGCCTTCCATTTGCGGCTTTTGGCTCATCCGTGTGGAAATGTCCGCCAATTTCGTTCTTCGTTTTCCGCTGGTGGCAAATATTTACATATCGAAATGACGTGAAGTATAAACAAACAGTTAACCACGTTGGGATTCACTACTCGTCACCTAACGATGCTCGAATGCCCCGTTTTAAACGTTTTATCGCAATAAATCAGACAGCAATCGAGGAGTTGAAGAAATTTGCTTTTTTAACTTTAATTCATCGATAAGATACTTCGATAAATACGAAAGCCAACAGTAGGCTATAAGTTTAGAACGTCTGTTATGCTAGAAAGTTCTTAAAAAAAACAAGGTCTCAATGGAAGTGTGCCATGATTTTTTTTCTCCTTTCAGATCGAGGGATCCCAAACTAACATACAAAGTAACCGGGCGTTGGAGAAAAAAATGGGCCAAGGTGAAGCAACCGAAACAGCCGAAAAAAATATATCTGTGAACCATAAACAAATTTATTGGCACGGGGTGTGAAGTGATGAGTCAGCTACCAGTCGGTCTTTGACTGAAAATCGTGGAATTTCCATTTCGGATGCTGGAAGGAAAATCCCATTACTGGTGGACCCATTTTCTGATGGTGAGTAAAAGATTTTTTTTTCTCTCTCTTTTATGTTAACGAGTTTTCTGGTCGGAGTGACGCCAAAAGCATTTGCCAAAATACATACCATTTGGTCGTAGTAAAATGTATTAAAACTCTCTACAATGCGGCACTTACCTACTAGCAGTAGTGAGGAGTTTAATTCTCGTGAAAAAGTCAATACACCTGATTGTTTTCAAATGATCTTAAGCAATTCATAAGTTTTCAAATAAGCCCAACTGATCTAAAATAACTTGTAAGATGACATGGTTATTTGCAGGCAAATTTGCACGTAAGGAGTGTATTCGAAAAAAAAAATGCAAACAGGTGACAAAAGAAGAAAATGATATTTGTTTCGGCCTTATTGGTCCCAAAAAAACACAGTATTTCAAATGAACTTTAAAGATCTATAGCCTTAATTCTAAACCACAAAAACTCCGTTCCAGCGCACCAGATGTTGTTGAACCCCTACCCTTTTGAAGAACGTTCTCACGAGTGCATAGTTCAAAAAATTTGTGCCACGTGTGTGCATGTCTACGAGTTTAGTCACCATATCATAGAACAGAAACCCTAGATGATGAGGCAGCAGAGGCGGCTTCTACGAGACGTCAACGTCTGTCTATTTACACCGTGTGCACTTTTCCACCACATAAACGACGCGATTCTGTTTGCTGGAATCTGTTGAGTAGGTAAGCTGGAAAATTCTAAGTAAATTATCCATACCGCAACCGGTTCCTATTACAAACTTACAACAATACACCCGGCCCCAGGGTGTTGATGAGTCGGCAGCTTTAAGTAGTATCATCGGCAAAGCCTGAGAGGTTAGTGTTTTGTTGATTATTTCATCAGCGCATTGCAAACTTTCGAAGAAATTTGTGAAACCGTGAAGTCTAAACAACTTTGTTTGAATCATTGGAAAGGTTCTGGATAAAGAGAAACAGACTTTGTCAATAATCGGTTGGCACGTTGTACAGCCTACTGTAACGCGATCGCTTTTTTTCTGTACAATAGGTGGTATGAATAAGAAAATAGCAATTGCTTCGATAGCTTTTACTTAGCTCGAACTTTAGAATGGCAAAATTTTAAAGCATTTGCTCAATTAGATATGAAAAAGCAAAGTAGAAGATTTACTTTCAATCAGTTCCGGATAAAAAATATGCATGCCATTCGAAGTACATATTTGACTCACAAAACTGCTCGAAAATGGCAAAATCAATTACTAGAGCTTTATTCATATCAGTCAATGTTTTTCTGTTTTCCTCCCTTAATCTTTTATCGGTCTATTTTTTTTAAATATTAATCAATATTTTTAATATGTAGTTGATAGACATGGGGGAAAAATAGTACTCAAATTACGCGCATTAACCATTGACGGAAGATAAATGTCCGGAAGACCACTTGTCGCGCACAAGCAATCATTCGCTTCCAACGGATGTCCCATATTTGATTGGTTCGCGCATTTGTGCATCTTTCATACACGCTTGTTGATTTTTTGTTTTTCGTCACGCGCAGCAAATTTGCAACTTTTTATGAATGAATGAATACCTGCTGCAGCGAAAAATATACAATTTATGATTGATTGACAAAAGACCGCTGATCGGAGACGAGTTGCGTGTACGAACAAATGAGGGACGGACGATCACAGATAATGGACTTCATGCGCGATATTAAAGTTTTTATTAATTATTCCGAATTGTAGTTGATCTGCAAGTCTGTTATTTCGATTCAACCTTACAGGTTGTCTGAGTTGTCTTGCTTGTTTCATTAGACCATTTATGAGAAATGCATTAGAATACTTTTTTTTGTTTCGATTATAGTCGTTTTACCATCATTATAACATTCGCGTCTTTATCAACGTTGCAGTTGGCGGATCGTTATTGAAAAACTTATCCGGTACAACTGTGTTCGATATTTACTCTTGGGCTCGAACTCGTGGACATCTGCTCAGGAGACAACAGACTTGCAAACTGAGCTACATATACAGGGCTGGTAGCGAGTCACTTTTTAGTGACTTGGTCACTTTTTTTGGGTCAGTCACTAAAAAGTCACTTTTTTTACCATTTGGTCACTAAAGTCACTATTTTCCGAAAAATGGTCACTTTTATCTCCAAAAGTCACTTTTTTCACCGAGAATAAACAAAATTTGAATTGGGCGTGTTAATATTGGCATGAGGCGAAAATTGATTTGAAAATCCGCATTTAATTCCCCTATGTTTGGGTCGGTCCTTATACATGGATGTTTTTATATAGGTTTCTTCCAGAGAGAAGAACCACTCATTCACCTAATGTATTCAGAACTCGAGAGGTTAGTCCGTACTATAGTAACTAGAGTGTGCAAAGAGGATGTTTGGCCTGCCGATGCGATACTACCACAGGATATTTTTGATAACGTTCAGAACCTTCTTTCACCTGAAAATATCGTTGTTGGAAACGAAATATCAGCGGAGCTGGACAAAGTAAGTGTCTTCATCATGAAGACATCAGGCGGAGAAATGAAATATCCTTTGGTAATGAAAATTGTCTCAGCAGCATTGACCGTATCGCACGGTAATGCAGATGTCGAGCGAGGATTTTCTACCTCTGAAAGAATACTCACAGATGAAAGAATTTTAAATTCTCTGATGCACATCAAAAGCAGGGCTAGAAGCGACCATGAGGCAAAAAAAGTAGTTACTTTGAAATGAAATTAGGGCAAAATTAGGGCAAAATTAGTGACCATATTAAGTCAAATCAAATGATGAATTAGCCAATTCTGTATATTTCAACACTTTACTGCATACGAGTCCATATCCGAAATTTTTTCACTTTTTCTGGCATAATGCAGAACTCCAACAATTTTAATGCATCAACAATTCATCAAACAGTTATAAAACACTAAAAAAAAAAATAAAAATTATCTTATTTTTCACACTATTTAAACAAAAGAAATATTGCAAAAACAATTTTGTTTTTGTTTTGCTGAATTGCTTGGTAAGAGGCCAAAAAAAATTTTTTTCGTTGAAGAAATTTATTTATTTCAGAACGAATTCGTAGTACCTGCAGTAGAGGGTTAAGACGCTTTTTATAAGAATTCATTAGCCCATGGTAAAGAAGAAAATCTAAAGTTTAAGGTTTGTATGGGACAATTTAAAATTTGGTTCTGAAAGCGAACTTGATCTGTCTTTTTACTCTGGAACCGAGCTGTCTTAACGCTTTTTTGCAAATTTATAAATCCTTTAAATTACATCTTCTGCTGAATGTCTAAGGGAATAGACAGACAGACGGACAGACAGAAAAAAACCTTGTTGAAATTTTCGAAACATAAAATTGTTGATAGATACACATTTTTAAAATATAGTGTCATTCAAGAAACAAAAATAGATACAATGCTTAAGAAACCTATTGAAAAAAGGTAAAAAATTTTGAATCCCAAAAGAATAATATGTGCCTATTTATATTCTCAAATATTAAATTTCGCATTTTAGTGCAAATAAAAGTTAATTTGAAATATGATTTACAAAAAAAAACCTATTTAAAAAAGAGCTAAAAAAGGATGAACTTCAATTTAAAATGAAAAAATAAAGAAAATATAAAGTAATTTTATAGAATAAAACAAATTTACAAATTGTACCCAAATGGAATAACTTTGATATTTTTATATTCTTTACATTGTTTTTGGAAGCAAACACACGACTAAAAAAGGCCATCGAAACCTGTAATATGGCAGACGTCGAGCTAGATCAAGCGATGCTAGAGGGAGTTTCGACTGTTAGGAAACACAGCCTTAACAAGGACGAGCTGCTGACCAAGTTCAAGATACCGTAGAGAAGAAAAAAGCGCGTTTGATAACTGGCTTCTTCGCCAAAAAGCCAAAGAATTACCGAAGACGGTGGACTTAAATTCGTTTTTCATGATACGAAAAGGAATAAATTTGTAATCCAATGAGCATTTAACACTTTGCAGATCAAAAATCATCTATATTAAACTTGATAACTACAAAATTATCTTTGGCTGAATATTTTTATTGCTTCAAAATCTATTTGGTCACATTTTTTGTACTTCAAAGTTACTTTTTTCGTTCTACATAGTCACAATTTGGTCACTTTTTTCGGTCTTCAAAGTCACTATTTGGTCACTTTTTTTCAAATTTTGGTCACTAAAGTCATTACTATTTCATTGTCAAACCGCTACCAGCCCTGCATATATCACAAGCCCGCATTAGAATACGAAACTAACGAAAAGTTCTGCGAGACTGAAAATGTCCTCTTATAAAGCAGCTTATACAACCTCAAAGATTTTCAAAGGTGTTTGTCGTACTTTTAATATGATTCGCCTTTCTTAATATTTTATTTATTGGTCATTCTATTCCAGTGAGCTATCATTCTATTATTCTCCTAGAAAATGACTGGAAAATATAACCAACAGTAACAAACTAACAAATCATCGAAAATCGCTTATCAAATCCAAACCCCTCATAGAAATGAATGGCGAATCTCTAATCAAATGATCTTTTCAATATCTTGATCAAAGAAATTTCTTCATTGGATTATCAACAATAGAATAATTAACAAAAAACATTAATCTTATAAAAAAGTCATTGACATCCAGCATTTCATTCAATCTTCATTATATTACCACGATACAATCAGTGACATTCTTTTGAATACCAACTAAACTAACATTTCGTCTATCGTTTTTGATCAACTCTCAACCAATTTCAATTATTCGAATTTTTCATCAAACTTAGGAAACCCTAAAAACGGCATTACCTTTTTTAAAGGGCTTAGTATTATAATTCCTGTATCCAACCATAAGTTATCATCTTCCATTCTCAGAATTTTTTGTCTCAGTTAAATGCTGCGTCGAGTTGTTATATCCATTATATAGATCAAATTTATTCGTTCGAATCATCCGAATCTTTTATCGAAGCTAAATGCGTCATTGATTCATTGTGTCAATATTCTAAATAAATCAGAGAATCCCAACATCAACCGAACTCTCAATCATTTTTGATTTTCCACATCATTCATCAAATTATATTCTATCATCTTTCGTTTTCGCAGTCTTTCTCCGGAGCTTCATCCTCCATTTACTAATCATAATAATTTTCGTCTGGATATCAAAGAAAATCTCAGTCGGTTTGGGTCACTCGAATCCTTTGAATCATTCATCGAATCACAAACGAACATCGTTCATGTTTCTAGTAATTCTTCGGAACTTAATCCTTCATTAAGCCATCATCTCGATTGTCTGAATCAATCGTCTTAAGTATGTTTGATTATCAACCAAATTCTCAATGATTTCCCATTATTCGAATCTTCAATTGAACGATTGATTACCAGCTTGATTTTTTTAGTCTTTAACGGAGATAAATCGTCATTGTGCCATCATCTCAGTATTCTGAATTGATTAAAATCTTTCGTCTGAATATTAAAGAAACTCTCGAGCAGTGCTTACCATTTGAATCTTTCATCGAACCATACTCTATTGAGTCATCATGTCAATATTCTAAATAAACCTGAGTATTACATCTTAACATCAACCATACTATTAATCATTTTTAATAATTCTCATTATTCATCGAATTATTAACTATCCTTCATTTTCCGGGTCCTTCGACGGAGCAAAATTCTTCATTTAAAAGAATCAGTCTTTTATCTAAATATCAACAAAACTTGTTTTTTTTCATTTCAACTATTCGAATCTATTACGAACCATAAATCAAAATCCAAAATCGATCATAATTTTTTTTATAGTATATATAGTATTTCAAGTCAGTTAGCAAATATTTGATTTATCAAATATTTTAACGAATACCAAATATCGGTTTTGTGAGAAGCCAATCCGTTCATCCAACCATAACCAACCATCTTTTGTTCTCAGATTCTTTAGTCGCCGTTAAATGCATCATTGAGTCCTCATATCCATCGTATAGATCAATTTTAAATAATTCTCATCAATCTTCGAATCCTATTCTATCGTATTTCATTCAAGTTTCAATGAATTTTTAACAAAATAACATGCGAGTCTTTCATCGGATCACCAAATCATCATCCGAGCCCTGCATCGGGTCAACAACCTATCATTCGAGCCTCTTATCGAATAGAGCATTTCCTGAGACAGATTGTGGTAGGGTAGCTTTTTGTTTTTGTTTTGAAAAATGTAAACACCAACTGGTCGCCATTTTGATCTTTTATGATAAGCACTGTTCAATGCTTTCTTTTAAAAACTTATTTAATTAAAATCATAACTATTTCTTCATGTCTTAGCTTGTTATGAATTTACAAATCATTTAATCAAGAATTTATGTTCTCATCACCAAGGTGCGCTTGCAAAACCACTACAACTGCATTGCCAATTTTATTTCGTTACTATCTGGTCATTGAACATGCGTAATGTTGTTGTTATGCTTACCCTACCACGATATGCCGAGAAAAAGTAAACATGAGAAATCAGCTGTTCGTCTGACAAGTGGGGAAATGCCTTATTTATCATCCTAGTCTTTCATCGGATCACTAGAAATCATTCGAGTCTTTCATCGGATCAACAACCTTCATCTGATTCTTTCATCACATCACCAGTGATTTGGTGAATCAGTCATCCGAGTCTTTCATCGGAAACAATCATCCGAGTCTTTCATCGGATCAACTATCTATCATTCGAGTCTTTCATCGAATTAATCATCCGAGTCTTTCATCGGATAAACGACCTGTCATCCGAGTCTTTCATCGGATCACTTAAAATCATCCCAGTCTTCCATCGGATTAACATCCTTTCATATGGGTCTCATCATCGGATCAACGACCTATCATCCGAGTCTTTCATCGGATCACTTATTAATCTTCCGGGTAATAATAGTATAATAAAAATAATAATAATAATAGTATGAAAATTTATCTTTAAAAAAAAACATTAACTACAATCTTCGTGTCTGAGTCTTTCATCAGATTCCAGGAAAACAGAAGCGTCTTCAGAAATAAGTTTGTATTTCTCTAGACTGCCCCTACTTTCATAACAGTCCCATATGCAAAAACAAGCAAGCGAGAAAATCAGCTTTTTCTGTTTTGAAATATATTTTTTAATTATGACCATTACTTTCAGCATAAACGAAAATCGTTTGATGGAATGTGTTCTAGGTTGCCATAATAAATCGCAAGACCTGAAATTTTAGAAATTGGGCCATCGGTAACGTCGGGAGCACCATTTTATTCGTTATGGGACTGTTATGCGAGCATATTTGAGACCTTTTTCAAATCTACTCGCATAACAGTCCCATACAGAATATGTTTTGCTTACCAAGCTACTTTCCAAAACTTAAATTTGATCATTTTTGAACTTCTAAATGCAGTTATCAGAAAAAGAAACACACTTTTGGAAAAAATATCGTGAATTCTACATTGTAAATTGAATCTTTTTACGATTTTGATTGCATCTGTTAGTTTTTTGCTCAGGAAGACATTCCTTCCTTCTTACTGACCTGCCTTCGAGAACTAGTGTGCATAATTCGACATCAAGTGAGTTTAAATCTTTTTTAAATGATTCGAAGCAATAAGTCAAAGACTATTCGCTGAAAGAAGCATTGAAAAATAACCAAATCCGTGATATTTCACATATGGGACTGTTATGCGGGTATATTTCATATGGGACAGCCACAAGTTGATATTTTTTTCAAAATTTCTAGAACAAAATCTCTTTTTTTATTGTTTTATGTTGAAGCCCTATGTTCAAAATGACGAACTGTCAGCTTAGATGAAAAATGACGAAAATTCATATGGGACTGTTATGCGAGTAGGGCCAGTACAGGTCCTATTCAATTGTACTTCATCTTGGTTCATCAATATTTTCCACTGAATGATGTGCGACACTTCCATGCAATAAACTTCAATTGAGCCCATTCGAAAACTGCATTCATCACTCTTTCCATCAAAAAAATAATCTTTGGCAATTCCCAAATTCGCACTTGCTTATCTTGCTGTGAGAAGTCTACTTCTTCAACTTTGAGGAATATTTTCCTCGAAAGACGCGTGAAGCCGCCATTTTCGAGTAAAATGATTTTCACTATATTTATCGGTATTCGTCGAAACTGA
This sequence comes from Uranotaenia lowii, assembly GCF_029784155.1. Taxonomy (NCBI): domain Eukaryota; kingdom Metazoa; phylum Arthropoda; class Insecta; order Diptera; family Culicidae; genus Uranotaenia; species Uranotaenia lowii. The sequence continues at coordinate 92,788,458 of NC_073691.1, forward strand.
ACAACTTACCTGGCGTATGTCAACCCAACTGCGCCATTGTCGTACTTTTAATATGATTAGCGTGTGTTCACAATGTCGGAATAGTATTTTGACTTCCTTTCAACATTTTATTTATCACACTAACGACACAACAACCATTCTTCCCAAAACTAGTTTACTGATTGATCTTTTTTTTTCATCCTCTGAAATGCACGTAAAACATAATTTACTTTTTTTCTTTAAATATTAGTCATGGAATTTATTTGCAGATTTTAATGCTGGTTCAAAATTAATATTTTTTTAAATTTAAATTTAATCATACAACTTTGCAATGTTTAACTTTAAAATTGATCTGATTTTTTAGAACATTATTGAAGAGTAGGCTGTGGCCGATTTTGATGGAAGTGTTTTTTTTCAGCCGAAAATTTTCAAAGCTCCAATATGTGAAATACTTGCTTTGAAGATAATCTCTAGCTAAGGAAGTTATCCTAGATATAAGTTCCGAATTTTTTTGTGAAACAGGAATAAAACACACGATCTTAAATTTCGTTGAAGCCTAACAAGAACTTTTTTTTTGTTTCGATTCAGTCTTTTACCATCTTTATGATATTCGCGGTCTCTGTCATTCCCAAAAGAGTTACAGGAATACCAATAGAGCGCACGCCCTTGCATATACGCATTCGGGAACAGTCTTACTAGCAAATGTTCTGAAGACACCTAACAGCTTAAATAAAATACAAAAGAGCTACGAGAAAAGTTCTACTTAAGGCCCTATTGGACCACTATCCAAAGGTTGGTCAGAGTTGGTTTTCCTTCAACTTAAAAAATTTGATGAATTTTGAGTTTAATTATGATGGTCCTCAGTGCACAACAGTTTTTGTTTTTTTTTTGTAATTATTGGGGTTGCTACTTTTTAACTCCTTGACAAAAATCCGAAAATTTAGAAAAAGGAAAGAATACATAAATATGGCATTTCCACAACCCTCCTCCAAAAATCTCCAGCAAAACAATGCTGGCTGGTCGTCTACAATTAGTGAGAGAGCTACATCTTTCACGCTAATTAACTCAACGACTTTTTACGACCGAATCGCAGCAAGCGTACAGGCGTCTTCCGCATGGTTGAAATAATTTAAAACCTAAAACGAAACCAGCTGTTTTTTTGAAAATGCTTTCGTCATCTTCTTTTGTCTCTGTCCAGTCCAATACGATGTGTTGTTTACAATATTAGAAACTAAACGCTATTTATCACAAACGAGCACCATTTTCGTGATACGCTGTTTTGGGCGCCTGATATATGGAGTGCCATTGTACACCGTTAAACTACCTCTATAGTCAAATACCTTACATAAGGTAGGGTAAGGCACGCTAAGCAGAGAGCAATTTCCTAAATTAATGCGTATAATCAAATTGTGTGTGCGTACCTACTACACGAGATGCGAGTCAATGGATCTGGACCTGGGGGAGAAGTCCGCCCATGCCTCAACGCACTGCATCGTTGGATGTGTCGTGTTGTCGTTGCGTTTCGGAAGGTGTGTCGCCGGTTGCTTGCACGCGTCTCCACATCCCCCTCACGGATGGCTATTCGATGATGGAAAATCCGCTTATGCTGCTGACTGATTCCGATGGTTGCTCATTCAGAGGATGGCCCCAAATTCCCATGCACAGAGATAGAGAAACCGCGCGAAATAATGAACTGGCACAACAATAGCTAAATAGCGCGCGCGTCACGTGGTCGCGTGGTTGGTTGTTGTGGCTGAAACTGAGTAGGCGGTGAACAGTTGACCCCGTCGTGCCTCCTAGACCGAGCTAACTAACTAAACGATCGTTTTGTGTTTGTGGTTTTTGTCGAAGCTCGCTCGCTCGAATGTGGCGTAGAACTGTGACAGCTTTATTGACGGGAGAAATTCGATCTAGTAGGCTTGGCTTGATTTTCTATTAAATTTCGATGGGTATTAGACGGAAATGCGAAGCGACATCATGGGGCTTATTAGCTGACCGCAGCGATATTTTGATTGAATGAATTGTGGCTTGAACCGTTTGATACGGAAAAAGCCTAATAAAATTTCAATGATCACCTGAGAAGGTTCAAATAACAAAAGTCAGCAGGGCGTCGTCACCTGTGATTTCAATGGTTTAGGGCAGTGGTCGGCAACCTTTTGAGACAGAAGAGCCAAAAATGGCAAATTAAGGAAATTTCCAAGTTTGAAAGAGCCGCACTTCATTTTATCCTTACAACAAATTACTGTGAACTCAGTTTCATTATCCTTTTTCACATCGCCACAGATTTTTGTTGATCTATTGGCAAACGGAAGCGATTTTCATTCTTCTAACGAGTACAGCTTAGTAACGTTGAAATTTTGGCGATTTGCCATTGTGACCTGATAAAATTTATCAGTTTAAACTTTGGTGCAATTTTTTCCTTACACCTATTCCCAGATAAAAATAGACTTTCGATGTTTTCTGTAGAAATGTTTTAAAAGATGCATTGAAGGTTTTAAATCATGAAAATGCATACTACAAGAGGTAAATAAATATAAAAAAAAATCTAAACGAGAGTTTGTCACTATTATTTTTTCTTCAAATTCTACAAATAAGCTTCAATTTTTATTAGTTTTGAATATCCGTTGAAAGCCATTGAGCACAGAGAACAGACGTACAAACTAGCCCAGGAAATTTGTGTAAAATTTACAACGATCGTTCTGAATCAATTTTTGTTTTCTGGCTGGGCCACCAGATGTCTCCAAACACCAAAGAGAACTGTCAAAACCAAACAAAAACAAAATTTTGGTCAGTTTTGAACAGGTCGTGTTTGGCATGTTTCAAGAAAATTTCAAGTTTCGTAACAATTTCGTCCGTACGCATAATTAAAAAATATCTTAAAAGTTAATCGCTATTTCCTTCAAGCTAGAAGTGCGTCCTGTTCAAGAAGTATAAAAACTTATTGTAAAACTGTTAGTTATTTCGACTGCCTCAGTAGTGCAAAAATGAGGGAATAAATAAAATATTATCACCGGAACTTTTTATACGGTTTTTACTTTATTGACTTTTTTGGTCAGTCAAACACCTTTTTTTTTAAGTGAAATTCTGTTCAATCCAAAGGTACTCTTATTACATTTTTCGAACAATAAATTGAACCTGTCTATTTTAGGGTAGCTTTAGTTTAATTATTTATGAGTTCATATATGATTACGTCTTTTCGAAAATTGGGTACTTGAAAATTTGGTTTATAACTTTTAAACAGCGCAATAGATGGCACTGTTTCAAGACAATTTTCAGCGTATATTTTGGAAGTCAGCATTTGAAATTTTACACACTTTTTTGAAGATTTTTTGTTCGAGCTTGTACGTCTGTTTTCTGTGCCTTTGAGGTTCATTTGCTTTTCAAATAGATAAATATTTACCGGGCCTAAGAATAAATAAATCCACAAATTTTAATTCAGAAGTGCTCATTTAATGGATTGAGTCTAAATTTGACAAAATTTAACGATCGGTCGCGAGATGTCGTGTGATAATATGGTTATAAAATTTCTTTTAATATTTTTACGGGCTTGTGATATAGCTCAGTTGGCAAGTCTGTTGCCTCCTGAGCAGATGTCCGTGAGTTCGAGCCCAAGAGTAAAAATCGAACACAGTTGTACCGGATAAGTTTTTCAATAACGGTCGTAACCTTTCCAAGTTGTTTCACATCCAGACTAATGAAATCTTAAAAATAATGTTTTAAGCTCTGAGTCTCAAAAATCAAAAAGTTTTAAGAAATAAATTTTAATGCGCATAACAATTATTATCAGTATTCAAAGCATTATTAAAATCATCATTTGGTGATTATATTTGATCATAACGGTGGTAAAGCAGATTTAGTTTTAGAATATTCAATTCATGAAAAACAAATACAATTTCATGATCTCAATAGTGAAGACTTTGTTTGACGATTAATAAATGCTCGGTTTTTATCCGATTAAATCAGAACAACAAAGAAAACAAATTCAATGGAAAACTTCCCGTACCACCGAAGAAAAATTTCTCCACGCTTCCAAATATTATATTAGACTTTTATGAAGAACGTTAACTGATTTTTAAATCTCAACTTGATTGCAAACTGACAGTAGTTTTTTTGGTTTATTTTTGAATCCTGGGTTATATTATCTGAACAGAAGGAAAACTTATGTTGCGTCCGTTTACTCTAGAAAATTTCGAAGATTTTCAAAATTTTCACACATTGAGCTAAAGAGCCGCAGTTATACATCCAAAGAGCCGCATGCGGCTCGCGAGCCGCAGGTTGCCGACCTATGGTTTAGGGTTACCTTGGCGATCAACTTCAAACTTAAAAAAAAGAAATCCAATCCGTATTAAGCTTCGGAACTTCAAATAAGAATTCAAATCTGCTTTTGGAAAGCAGAAGTTCGAATCAGTTTGAACGAATATAAACTTCAACCGCGTGTCTCAACGATTTGCAAAAATAAAGGTTATACAATTTTAATTACTTATTCTTCTGAAAACTGAGAACTGATAATAATTTGACTCCTTGAAACAAAAATCAGAATTGAAAGAAAATTTTAGAATCATATCGACAATTGGAACAGGAACAATTCGTAGCGTCTCGTTTTACTTGTAATTTAGGAATTTCATCTAAATTAGATTACCAACAAGAATCCAGAACCCTAGATGTGATTCCTTGTCAATTTCTCCCTTGGTTCATGACCAATTTAAAATCTACTCCGTGGAATCAATCATTGATTCGCCTCGGCATCGGATTGCGTAGAGACAAGCACTCGATATGCCGGTTTCAAGATGCATGGAAAATCAAATTGAAATCTAAAACGTTCAAACGGCCCTTCGTAATATAGTCCCTTCTGCATTGGTCAACCAGCATACTTCACGAATTTATGAACACTGTTGGGCAGAAGTATTCGGTATAAGTTAACTTATCGCAATTTATTCAACGTAACTCTTAATAGATAGTGGTATTCATATATTTTTTATGGGGATGGACTCCATTTCTAACCACATTTTACAATGCTTTACTCTGCTTCCACAGCAAGAAGGGAAGAAGATGAAATTCTTTTTTTTTCGTTGGACAAAAGTATTTGGCACAGTACAGAAAATGTCCATTTCTCTGTCTAAATTGATTTCAATGTTGATGAATGAAACACATAAAAATTCATTAAAAAAATGTATGAAAACGACCGATTTCGCTTGTAAGAAACAAAACTTGATTTAAATAATGACTTAGTTTCAACCATTCACAGTGTTTTTAAATCTATTTAGGTAGAGAAATGGGCATTAGCTGTAATGCGTCTGTTGAAACTTACGTTTTCCTTCCGGCGACCTAAACAGCAGCAACCGATTTCTGCTGCCAGCAGAACCAAAACATTGTTTGTTTTGGTTCCTCTTGCTTGTTGTTCAATTCGCAGTCGAGAACAATAGATCAATGATTGCTGATGACAGGTGATGATGATAAACGCGGTACAAATGTTTACATCATCACACGGTAAGGCGAGACTACTCAAATTGGGTTCGTGGTAACACAACAGTGTTGCCAGATATTCTGGGTAAGAATATCAAAGAACTCATTGAGAAATGAGTACTATCCCGGTTAGGGAATATAAGAAGTGGAAAGTGACAATTAGCTATCGCTAATTAATATAGTTGAATTCTACTGACCCCACAGACGAAACATGAATAAAGATAACTCTATTCCACCACTGAAACCTGCGTTTTCAACAGCGTCGAATACTATTGTCCAACAAAAAATGGAGAATTTCATCATCTTCTTCTTTTCTTGTTGTGGCAGCAGAGCAAAACAGTGTGAATTTCATGTGCTTAGAAAAAGAACATTTTACAGAATCTATCCCCATACAAAGATATATGATTACCACAATCTATTAAGAATCATGTTGAATAAATGCGATAAGTTAACTTATGCCGGATACTTTGGTCCAGCAGTGTATGTAGAAATAAACGATATTTCACTTTTCATTTCGGGCCGCTTTCAGCTGGTCAGTCAGTCGAGCTTGATTCTGTCCCTGTTTCGGTCCGAATGATAAATTACCCTCATCAGAAACCAATTCGACGCAGTAGGCCGTAGACATGACCTAAACAATGAAGAAATTAACACAATTTCAGCACATCTGCCGTACCTACATACTGGGTGAATATCAAATGTATCGAAAGAATTGATGGCCTACTATACCACACACTATAGGTACTCTAGAGAGCCGGAATCGAGTGAGTGTTTTCCCTCCCGGCCCGGCTGCTTCTCGTTATGGCTTTCGCATTTTTGTACGGGATTCGCCGTGCGTATGTGACGCTGCATAGAGAGCAACGATTTAATCTTTGATCACCCCTGCTGTCTGTCTGCTGGTTGAGAAGAGTCGCACGAAGTTTGATAGGCTGGCGTATACGACTGATCGAGCATCTCTCAACGGGTGACACATTTTCTGTTCTCGCTATATCTACATATTTTCTTTACATTTTTCCTAACACCAACAAGACCTTTTAGGAAGGTACTTTATCCAACTACCTGATGATCTTGCACTCGGACGCTCGAGAGAGAAACGGGAAAGAATAAACACCAAACAAAATATAGAGAAAAAAAAACAAGGAAACCAGAAACCACTTTGCGCATACAAAGATGTCCGTAAATGTGTACACAACACCGGTCTTTTTGGTCTACAATCTCGTTCAGGTCTCTTTTCGGCCCGTTTCTCGTATAGCGTTTTTCAACCGGATGGAGAGCTAAGGTGTGAGATGAACTTGAAAACTGTGAAACATGATCAAGCAAGAACCTCCACAGGTGAGTTAGCTCTCGTGATATTCAACGCGCTCTCTCTCTCTCACTCGCTCTAGCTCATCCAGCTCACCACACAGCCCGAACAAGCTAAGATCAAACATTAGGGAAACTTACTGTTGTATCACAGCATGCTTTGAGTAAAAAAACATATTTATGATCTTCGCCTACTACTTCAGCGAGACAAAAGAAAATCGAAAGGTGGCCGCTGCTCGTTATGCTGTTTTGCTCCCTACTGCAGGTGTGAATGATCGTCAAGACGCGCAATAGTAGTTAAGTATGATGTGCGATCTCAAGCAGCGTTGCTAGAAGTTTCAATGTAGATGCCACAGCGATGCGCTGCGTTGCGATCGTAAACAGTAGGTAGACCCACACATCACAGTCTCAGCTCGACTTGAAGTTGAACTTTGATGAGTCCCAGTCAAGCGCAGGAGTGGGCGCTGCTGGCGATGTTTGGCCGCTGCTGCCGTTTTGCTGATGTTCGTGAGCGATAACAATCTTCAGGTCGCCGTGCCGTCGATCGCGCCTTTCAAAAGCCTTTGTATTCCCGTGCAAGTCCCTTGGTACCTAGAGACGACGCGTAATCTCTATCTCGAAGAAGGTAGTTTGATCCATTAGGTCGATTTCAGCAAATCACCAACACTCGGGCACCCTCAGGCAACGTATAAAGAGCCGAAACGTGACTATGGAGATTGCCAGCCAAGACCACGGCTCGGTTGGAAGTTTGAAGTTGAAGGTGTTCTGCTACGACACCCGGGGAAGAAAAGCGAATAAAGAGAGTGTGGTGTAGATACTGGATCATAACCAAGTCGGGCCCACTCAACTTCGGAAAAGCCGGTTCCTCGATACCACCCCGCTCCACTTAGTTACTTGAGGTGGCGTCTAGGAGTAGAATCAGGGTTGGATCTTTCTTCCACCCATCTCTTGACTTCATCCTCTTCCAATAAGGGAGCATTTTCGAACGGAGATTATCCAATCTGGTTTAGAGCCTGGTCCTACAAACAACAGACATACAACACAAGACGTGGTGTGGTTGGTGGCTTGGCGGTGAACCTCGGTGGTTTGAAATAGGATTAGAGAGGCGTGCGATCTTGATTCAGATAACTGTAATTGAAATGGTCTACTTTTGTAGGACTTCTCCTAGCAAGGTTTCACGGTGATCTTCTCCAAATAGGTTCGTTCGTTTTGAAATAATCTCAATGGGGCTAATGTCATTTGATCTAGCGTATTGAGTTGTTGAGTTTTGGGCTGCTTTTATGCTTTTCAAAACTGGCGGTGGCAGCGAATAGTTATTCTTTCTTTTCTTAAGAGAATTCCTGAAATATCTATCCAAAGTTGGGTGAATTTAAAACTGCAACTAATTACTTGCTCTGATGCAAAACCATCACCCAAATTCATCAGCGCTTCAATCGCCTATCAAAGTTTCTCTGACGAAAGTTTTTAATATCCAACCAAAAAAACAATTTAGGTTTTAATTAAGGAATGCTTGAAATCAAGTCATATGAACTGTGCCTTAGTGACAGCGGCACAGTTCATATGACTCAGATACCTATCGTCAATCTATAAAAAGCTTTCTTCCAAAGCCTGCTGTGATAACAAACTGAAGGCCGAATTTTCAAACGCGCGTACACAACCACCGCCTGCTGCTATTCTTATCGTCCGGCACTCCGGCATCGTTCGGGACTCCGGCAGCGCAGATGGAATACTCCGAAACCTGAAATCGACTGGGGAATTAAAAAACTTGTCAGGGCTGGCGAAAATAACAACAAAACCAGGGCAATCTTTGCATCTCATGTTGACCAGAAGTACAAACGTCACCAACACATTTACACGGATGGGTCGGTGCGTGACGGTTCTGTCGGCCTAGGCGTCACAAGTAAAGAATTCGAAATCTGCCTCAAACTCCCGGAAAGCTGCTCTATTTTTTCTGCCGAGGCTGCTGCTATAAATCATGCAATAGAAATAGCCGAAAAATCCGGAAAACCTACAGTTATATTTAGCGACTCGGCGAGTTGTCTCTCAGCCATTGAAGGTGGAAGCAACCCGCACCCGTGGATCAGAAGAGCTGAAAATAGATGCATTGAAAATTCGATTGCAGTTTGCTGGATCCCAAGTCATTGCGGCATCGTAGGCAACCATAAAGCAGACTTCTTGGCAGACAAAGGACGCACCAATTTTCCAATGGATAATGTTATCCCGTACCAGGATGCACACCGATGGGTGCATACCCTACTCCGGCGCCACTGGGAACAAGAATGGATTAATCGGAACACCTCTCACCTGCGAAAAATCAAAACTGACACATTTAACTGGATCGACCGGAAACAACGACTTGAGCAGAGATGCCTCACCCGACTCAGGATAGGACATACCAGGATTACCCACAGTTTCCTCATGGAACGGAAAGATAGACCAGTTTGTGAAGAATGTCAAACCATCCTTGATGTTGAACATATCTTATTAAATTGTCGCAAATATCAAATTGAACGTAGGAGATTAGGTCTAGATTCTTCTTTAAAAAGCATTTTAGCTAGAGATACCAATAAGGAAACCAAAATTATAGAATTTCTGAAATCAATCAATCTATACGATAAAATCTAATTTTTGTAAATAGTAGTATTTAAGCACTTTACAGAGGCGAATCTACCCAGCAAGCCTCTATAATAAAACAAACAAACAAACATTCTTATCGTGAATGGGTTCCTCTTTGGGTGATTTTTAAGATCAGTGAATTGATTTTGCAATCTATGAAACGTAAGAAAAGAATTTGTTATCATAAATAAAGTACACGCAGCGAAAAAGTTTTTTTAGGACACATGAATTTTCCTTTGTTTAGTCACCAAACCAAGGAAAATTATTTGATTCTGGGACAAATGAAAAATCCTTTGTTTCTTATCTGTTTTCCTTTACATATTTCAAAGAATTTTTCACCTTTGAACTTAAAGCGGGCCACAGACTACACAACATTTGTACAAATGCGATGAAATTCGATGAAATTTTGTCGCTGTGAGCACGATTTGCATAGTGTATGGCACTGCTTGAATGAGCGCCCAAACGGTTGGAGTAAAATCGGTCGGAATCGAAATATTTTGTACAAAACATTCTCCCAGCCGGGGTGGAGATGGTTTTTTTGTTGCTGTTGCTGTTTTCGCCAGCAATCATTTGTGTTCGAGAAATATGTTTGTATAGTGTGTGGGCGAGCATAGATCAAACAATCGACGCGGAATCATCGAATTTGTACAGGCCAATTTGTGTAGTCTATGGCCCGCTTAAAACAAATTCTTTGATTCAAAGTATTTTTTAAGTTTAAAGAATAAACCATTTATTTCAAATTTTATTTTCTTGTTTAAATAAAACTTTTTTTTTTAATCAAATCATTTTTTTTTGGTTCAAACACCAAGATTTCTCTGAATGTTCTTACACTGAACCCAATTTCACACCTCAAATAAACTTGAGAATTCACTTTAAAAAATGACAATTATATTAATTAATTTTTTCATTTCAAGTAGTTCATTTCTCTTTTCCCTCGCTAAAATGTTAAGTGGCAGATCCAATATTCACATACACTGAGGTTTTTTTTACGCGGTATTTGGTCCCGCGTAAAAAAAAATCCGCGTAAAAAAAACCGCGTTAATTCGAAAATCCGCGTAAAAAACAACCGCGTTAATTCGAAAATCCGCGTAAAAAAAACCTCGTTAATTCGAAAATCCACGGAAAAAAACACAAAATTCGAAAATCCACGTAAAAAATCCATTTTAATTAAAAAATTAGCGCAAAAAAGCATGTTACTAAAAAACGCGTAAGAACCATGATTATTTAAAAAAATTGTGTACAATGATAGTTTATTTTTATGATAAAAAACAAAATAAGTTAGATTAATAGAATAGTAGAACAGGGGTGAGCAACCTTTTGAACCAACGGGCCAATTTAAATTTGATATTTTGTCGGCGGGCCGCACTTATAATGACTTATTGTTTTTTTTTCAATAGTAAGCAGAGCTTCGTGGCATTTTAATAACTGAAAGTTTTTGGCGAAAACAAATCTGAAAAAGGAACGATAAATCGAATTTACTTTTTCAACATCAGAAATTCAACACGACTTTTTGAATACCCGATATTGAGAAGGTTTACCATTAAATCTTTGTAATTTTTTCACTTCTCTCAATTTTTTTAAAGTACTTCTTGGCAAACATTCGTTCATAAAACGATTCTTGTTAAAACTGTTACTGTTATTCGTCATCACTTCCATTTAAAAATCTCCTGGAGCCTCCCAGAATGATAACTAAGAGTGTGAAAAATATGTATTCAAAGAAATCGCCGTCTTCTCAGCGTTGGAAGTTGAATCGTAAATTGACTTTGTAGGATTTATTTCCACAGTTAAAACTTGTCCTCAAAACCTAGATTTTTCCCTTCAAACGGAAAACCCCCCGTTTCTTAAATTGAAATTGAAAAAGGTTGTCGAAATCACAGAAAAATTTTGCAATTTCACATATTTTTAAGCAATTATCTACAAAACTACATTCTTAATTCTAGAATTTTTATGCAGATTTTTAATTTTTTTTTCTCTTATTTAGATATTATTGGGATATAATTTCTATAGTAATATAATGACTTTGGTAATGGGGAATGGGATTGAAAAATGAAATAACTCAATTTATCGATGTTTGTTATACATTTTCTATCAAATTTCTGAAAAAAAACATCAAAGATAACTCTCAAAGACCTTTTGGGTCGAATAACAGAATTTCAGATATCTATTGCTTTTATCAAAAACTTTGATTTTTGTCGGTAACTTTGATGCCGGATAATTCAAGTTGATAAAAAATTCAAAAACGTTCACCCAGTCATTATTATTATACTTTCGTAATTTTCGTCAATATTCAGAAAAAAAAATTTTTTCCCATGGTTTTGTTTAAATTTTTCCCAGTATTTTAATGCTAACCGAACCATCCTATTTTCCGAATTCGATAGAATAATTTAAAAATATTATCTGCTGAGCATATTTTTTTATCATAAAACTTTATTTTTGCTTGAAACGAAAATAATGACTTGACTAACGGGCTTCGAAATTTCTTTGATCATGTGTAGCTTCCGATTTTTAGCTGCTCTTCCTCACTTTAATGGATTTAACTTTTCAAAGTTGTAGGAGTTTATAGGAGTATTAGGAAAAATGTATCCTGATTCCTGAATAATAAAAAAAACTCCAATATTACATTATGCCAATAAACAATATTGCATTTATGCCTTGAACAGAACATAATAAATGCTTTAAAAGCTGGGGAAAAGGTTGACAATCTGAATGACTATTGGGAAAATGCAGATAAGCGCATATTTGACCATGTCATATTCCTTTTTCCTAGTAATCCATTGTAGAAGAAAGTTTAGGCATGAACATTTGAGAAAAACTTCGCGGGCCGCACATAAGGGTCTCGCGGGCCACATGCGGCCCGCGGGCCGCGCGTTGCTCACCCCTGTAGTAGAGTATAGTGAGGCTTATTTGACAGTGTGAATTTCAGATCGTCTCATGTCTCATGTCTCAAGTCTCATATTCCATGTCTCAGGTCTCATGTCTCATGTCTCATGTCTCAGGTCTCATGTCTCAGGTCTCATGTCTCATGTCTCATGTCTTATGTCTCAGGTCTCATGTCTCATGTCTCATGTCTCAGGTCTCATGTCTCAGGTCTCATGTCTCAGGTCTCATGTCTCAGGTCTCATGTCTCAGGTCTCATGTCTTAGGTTTTATGTCTCATGTCTCATGTCTCAGGTCCCATGTCTCATGTCTCATGTCTCAAGTCTCATGTCTCATGTATCATGTCTTATGTCTCAGGTCTCATGTCTTAGGTCTCAGGTCTCAGGTCTCATTTTATGTCTCATGTCTCATGTCTCAGGTCTCTTGTCTCTTGTCTCATGTCTCATATCTCATGCCTCAAGTCTCGAGTCTCATGTCTCATGTCTCCTGTCTCAGATCTCGAGTCTCATATTTCAGGTCTCAAATCTCAGGTCTCATGTCTCAGGTCTCAGGTCTCATGTCTCATGTCTCAGGTCTCAAGTCTCAGGTCTCAGGTCTCAGATCTCATGTATCACGTTCTTAGTCTCAGAGCTAAGATTTTCCCAACTACAAAAAGATTCTAAGTGTTTTCCTTTGAAAAAATCTTAGAATATTTTCTCTCAAAAACCGCGTTAATTCGAAAATCCGCGTAAAAAAAGCTGCGTAAAAAAAACCGTGTAAAAAAAAAACCGCGTAAAAAAAACCTCAGTGTATTTGTTCATTACTTGAATTTTAAACGACTGTCATTTGGAATTTTAAGTGTATAAAATTCATAGTCTTATGAATCATCCCAAATTTACGTCAAAATATTGAATCAATATTTAAAACTTTTATTTCGAGTAAAATTTTAATGAAAATTGAGAAGATACGATGTATTTATAGAAAACCTTGAGTCATTTTCACTCAGGCATCTGTAAATTTTGCATGTAATATTTGCATTTCAAGCTCGAATATTTTGGGGACTTCATCATAACTAAATTTCAAATTAAACAATAAATTTTTATTAAAAACAGCCTTAAAAGTTACAGTTACTGTGCACTGTAACAAACTTTCAAAAGCACATGAAAGAGTATATGATGGCAACCAACTTATTTTTCTATAAACAAAGTACCACAACCATTCACAATCATCGATTGGAGCTGGGAATATTTGTTAGACCAAATAATACCTTTTAAAATCTAGTCACAAATGTAGAAATCAGAAACAAATGTTTTTTTCACCAAGTCACAAATTTCAGTATCAAGAACATACCATCCTTGCGGATCCTCCCGGAAAAAGTTACTAGGAACAATTGTTTAATAATAGATTAAAAAGTAACTTATGAGCCTACCTAAGTAGCTTTATTCGTCGTTAGATTGAGCCTGATTTTAAAGAAGTAAGGTTATGAAAAAGTAAACATAAAGATGTTGATTGACAATTAAATTTTTGTTCTAGAAATTTTAAAAATCTAAAAAAAACGATGTAATTCTCTTTACTTGAATTGTGTTTCTTTGGAAATCATTTCGATGAAATTTCTGGGTACAAATAGAATAAGCTGAAGTGAAAAATTGTTTTTTTTATCATCTAGTTTATTAAGACCGAAGAAGTTTGAAAAACTGTTGCCGGTCCTCAGACGGTGATACATTTTAAGTGTAGTGTGTGTTTGCGTTTGCTCATCTACACTGAACCCATAATCACACTTAAAGCACTGACCATACTGACTGGACACTCGATTTCGTTTTCTGGATAATTTTGCCAACAGTACGCAATGTCGATTCCAGAGTGCGCATCGATCGATTTGAAGAAATGCTATCCCAGTTAGGAAATATCATCTAACTTTAAAAATAAAACACGCAATTTCTACGATAAAATTGGACTAAACAGGACCGTTTTTCCAATAGGGTATTTTTTGTCAAATTTTTCAGGTTTGCCACCTGCAGTCGGTATTGCGAACCTGCAAAACCTGACAACAAAAAATTAGACAGAAAATGGTGGAATTTTTGTTCTAAGTGTCATGTCAGTGTGGTCAGTGCTTAAAGTACACTTGAAGTTTCAATTAAAAGTGCCTCTGCAAAAAATGCTTTTTTTTTTCTTATGTGCTTTTACCACAGAGAACAGACGTACAAGCTCGAACAAAAAATCGTCAAAAAAGTGTGTAAAATTTCAAATGGAGCCATTAAAAAAACCGTTGAGAAATTGACTTGAAACAGTGCCATCTATTGCGCCGATCAAAAGTTACAAATCAAAAAAGAAAGTAACATTTTGAAAGGGCATAATTTAATTTAAATTCAAAATTTTAGTTTTAGTAATCTAAAAATTGTTCATTGCTTTCCTTCTTATATCATCAACATGACCAAAACTTGTAGGTATCCTGGAAAATGAAACACTTACAATCTTCATTTCTTTTTTCAACGCAATATCTGTTACATACTAAATGAAAACCGCAAATGAAACATAAACAAGGGAGGAAAGAAGCGTACAGGTACTTTACAGTTCCCTGCTTAATGCTTCATACTGTTATATTTTGTATATACTTTCTTAAATAATGGGGTTTTCAGTCTAAAAAGGTAAAATTAAACAATATTAATTGACTGATCTCACCAAAACACATCAAATCCAAAGTCCAAAGCTTGACACAAGTAGATGAATCAATGTCATTGTGAATCCTCGTGGGCCGTTTAGATTCCACTTGAATAGAATAACACTGTTTTGGATCCCCCTTCCTTTCTGTGGACATTGCTCAAACCCTTAAACACAGCTCCATGGACAAACGTGGAAATTATAAAGCGCCTTCCCCCCCTAAGTTCTCCACGTGGTATGCCTTTTCAGATTGCATGGAATTTGATGATGACTTTTACTTAAAGATTCAAATGTTTTGTCGATTTCATGGCAGTAATCGCACGTAATGGTAATAATTCTCTGTTGTAAACTTTGATACAAATCGTTTTTATAGCCCTTTAAAATTCTCACTGAGAGCAGCTGCCAAGAACGCCTTCAAGCGAACGTTTGCCACTTCGATCTTTTTTTGTTATTCCAAAAATCGTTTATTCATTAAATTAGTCTCCATAAACATTTTTCTGTCGTAATTGATTAACATTGTTGGATGTCTATTTTTATTAATATTTCCTTGTAATCTACCATCATGTTCTGCATTTATTGTTATGCCCTATTGATCGATAATAGTACAATAAAATAATCGCCGAGATGGGCCAGTTTTGACATTTGAAAAATTCAAAACAGCAACCATAGGCCGTCCACGAATTACTACATAACACGATTGCCTTTAAAAATATGTGTTTGAGTTTTCTTTGAATAAATTTTTTATTCAAAGCTACATTATGCTTTAGACTATGTCAGGTACCACTTTAAGTGATATTTTATCATACTATTTGGTAAAAATGTATTTATTTTTATAAAAACATTTACGAGTCAAGTTTTTTTTAATCCTTTCAGGTGTTACGTCATGTATGAGCGACCCACTAAAATTGGTTTGTTTACAGCTTTTCTTGTTTTGTTTTTTTCATCCACGTCGTGATTTGTGCACTTCCAGAAGTTCGTTCAGCTCCTCGATTTATCCGTGTTAGTACCGGACGAGAACGTGAATAATCATCGGTTACCTGGAGAAGTTACTACGAAGGCATCGTCGGATTGTACCGTGGTTTCGTTATGTCGGTCCCGTATATCATCAACGAAGCTTTCTTCGGTTGCTTCAATACCGCCACGGAGATGCTACCAGATTCGAAGGATAAGTTTTGTTTCCTGGCAAGCATCGACCACAAAAATTTTGACGTCAGCCTCCGGTATAAGCTCGTATCCATTTGGCCCCATTTGATGACACAGTATAGCAGTGCTCCAGCCACCGTTTCTTCAATACATTCCTTGCCCAACAATCGGCAATTGCAAGAAGAAAAAGTTGCATTTTTATCGGAGGTATACGTGTAGTACTCTGGTGCTTGTGTTTTAAGATGAAATCAAGGTTTAGTTCATAGTTTAGTTGTTAGATGATTGGTATGTTATTTTAAAGTTTTTACTTCAACAGGTCAGTGATGTATGTGTCAAAATAAATTTTGAAGATTTGGATTAGATTTTTTTTATTTTTAGATATTTTCTCTGTATGTATACTTAACATTAAAACTTTCTCTTATGAATGCGCCAGTTGAAAATATGTAGAAATCAGTACAAATAAATGTTCAGTTGTTTCTTAAGAAGTCATGTGAGGGTAAGATTCATTCTTTTGGCTTTCTGATTCCTTTTTATTTTGCGTTTCTCTTCATCGAACGTTTTTCTTGCTAAGCGGACTTCGCGTAAAAAGCCTTGAATAAGTGTGTTCAAGATTCTGTCAACCAATACCTTGAAGCACCCATTGCAAATTACATGTTCGTATTCCGTGTCGTCTAAATACTCTTTCAGGCGGGTTTTAACATTTCGTTTGTTTTGTTTTAAAAATCGGCGGAACTTTTGTTTAAATATAATAAAAATCTTAAAACCCATGTTGTACAGAAGCTGGTTTGGAATCGTTATTTTACGTCGAGACAAACTTTGTTTGATGAACGAAAAATCATAATCTTCATTCTTTGATATGGTACTGATGTTTGAGGCCGTAAGATTTCTACGACATGCAAGATGTTTCACTTTACGAAGGGCGCTTCCTAAGATGTAGACTAGCGCATTCGTCTCTTTTTTGTAAATAATTACAGAGCTCGTTTCTCTGAGTGGTGTCTTCTTGTAATGAGTTATTTTTTCAGTTTGCCCGGCGTTCATGTTATCTATGTCTTTATCGTTTAATAAAGGAACATTGTCGTCATCAATACAGTTTTTTCCAGTCGAATGTTTTTGAATAGCTTCAATCTGCGCGTATTTGAAAGCAGTTGAAAACTGCAGAGCATTCGGCGCATCATTAAATCCACATCTACGACGAACCTCGGCAAAGAAATTTTCCAGACAGTCTTGGCAAAGACGATTTGTGCATAGGTAGCGACATTCGTATTTGATTTTTAACCTCTTCCACAACCATTTTAGGGCACAAATATTATGAACCAGCCCTTTGACATAATGAGGTATTCTTTGAGTCGCTTTAAGCGATTTAGACTCGATCAAAGACTAAAAAAAATCAGAATAAGTAAACGAAACGCTTTAAACTCGAACGTTATTACCTTTCTAATGTCAAAGCAATTTTTGTTTGTGAAGTACATTTTTTTGAGAATGGAAAGTGCATCATCTAAAAATTTCCAATGTGAACTACCATCGGTGATTGGTTGTCTTAGAGGCTACGACAATGTTGTAGGGTGTTTAATATTTATTAAATAAATTAAAGTTATTGTAATGAAATTTGCAAATAAATAGAAACAAATATAGGTTACCTTTCCAATGCTATCGGAGAATCGTTCTCTGGAATTAAACGTATCAAAAATCCTGTCATGAAGTAAAATGAATTGGGCAGTGTCGAGTGCTGCAAGAGGTAGTTGATTGTTTTTAACATAATAATGGATTGCGGAAGCACATGTTTCGCTTAGTGTTCGAGCCGCTAGAGCCACGTTCATAGAAGCGAAAGGTGGAAGGTTAATATTTTTTTCCTGGAGTTTTGGAACTAATCTTATGGTCGATTTGACATCTACTTCGTAAAGTAGTTCAAGATGCTTATAGGAGGCTATCTTTCCATTGGAAACGACATTATTTTTCCGAAAAGCATTGCGAGCACTTTTTATTAAATGTGGAGTATCATAAAAGACTGCAACCTTTTCTCCATCCACGTTAATCCATGGTTTATTCTTTGAAACACGAGCTTCATGAAGCATTTTGAGATTCGTACTTCCTTGGTCCATCGTGATAGCAACTGGTATTAATCCAATTCGTTGTATGGCACGAATACATTTTTTTATTAGCGTAAATTGACATTCACTGCCCAAACTGTTATGAGCCAAAAAGAATGCAATAGGCTGAAAAGTATAGACACGTTAGTACATAACATAACATAAGATCGAAGTATCAAAAGAGAAAAATATAAATCATTCATCAACAATTTAAATGAAATTTAAATCTAATAAAATCATAAAATGAATAAAAGAATCAACTTATCTAGTTTATCTTTAAAATCTGAAATGGTAAATTATAAAAACAGTTTTCACCTGTTTGTAATTTCTGTACAGCCCTGAAACCATAATAGTAATTGCTTCAGACGCCAATTTCATGTGGTTGTTGTTTTCGATTTTTTTCATCGTGCCTGTGTCCGGAAATCCGTAGAAAATATCTGCTTTGGCACTGTATGCAATTTCCGATTTTATAGACATGCCATCACAGGTGAGAAGCACTATTCTATCTTGGTTATTTTGAAATTTTGAAACCTTTTGTTTCATCATATCAATGATCTGGTGATTGATACCCGGTTTTAGTCTAATGTTTTTGTAAAAGTTATAAATTGAATTCTTACAAGGCAGAGTGATAATTTTTGATTGCTGTATGTGGCGATATGCACGCGGCCCACTTATATAGAGACCGGAGGCAAATTTCATCGTTTTTGCGTGATACCTTCGAGCATGTGGCTTTTTAGATGAATTAAGCAATGAGTCTAATATAACTTGATTTTTTCGAACTTTGACTCCTAGAGCTTCATCATTAGTTTTGACTTTTTGAAGAATTTTAATCTCCTTCTTCAGCAAAGACACTTTTTGTTTCAACTTATTAACAGTGTTATTGCGCCTTTTAATTTTTTGATTTGAAACAAAAAGTTGCCGCTTGAGTCGGATGATATTCGCCTTTTGTAAGTTCTTCAAAATTATGCCAGATTTTGTATTCCGTATTCTATCTACACTATTTGATAAGATAGAATTCTTGGCATCTTCAAACATGATACGCTGACCTAGGAAACGAAAAAGGTTAAGGTAAGATTACTTCTAACAATTTTCTGAAATTTACAATTTTCAGATTAACGCACAATTTACATCTTCGAATGTGTCCAACAAAACAACTTTTTCCGATTCATAAAATGGATCCTCAGAAGCCAAGAGATTAAATGACGAGCTACATTTCTCGAGGCATTTCATATCTGTAGTGACGTCCAACGAATTTTGCTGCCCTATAGGAAACCATTATAGTTAGTTAAATTAATATGCACCTCGAAAACTTAAGTAGCTTACGCACTTCTGACATTTTGGGATGTGTCCAACAGCACATATTGTTCCGAATTATTATTCGGATCATCCGAAAATGAAAAATTAACTGGGGAGCTACATTCTTCGAAAAACTTCCAATCTGTATAGCTAGCATCTTCGTATGCATGGTATGCACTCGAAACTGCAGTTCCTATTTCTTCAATTTCCATAGCTACCAACCGCTCTTCTCGTGAAGGATTTGGGGAGATTGGCGAATCATCCTGCTCTAAATATTCGTATTTGGTAAAATTGTCATCATCGCCCAAAGACGGGGGCACACATTTACAGGGCGCACAATTTACATCTTCGAATGTGTCCAACAAAACAACATTTTCCGATTTATAAAATGGATCCTCAGAAGCCAAGGGATTAAATGACGAGCTACATTTCTCGAGGCATTTCATATCTGTAGTGACGTCCAACGAATTTTGCTGCCCTAGGAAACCATTATAGTTAGTTAAATTAATATGCACCTCGAAAACTTAAGTAGCTTACGCACTTTTGACATTTTGGGATGTTTCCAACAGCACATATTGTTCCGAATTATTATTCGGATCATCCGAAAATGAAAAATTAACTGGGGAGCTACATTCTTCGAGAAACTCCCAATCCGTATAGCTAGCATCTTCGTATGCACTCGAAACTGCAGTTCCCATTTCTTCAATTTCCATAGCTACCAACCGCTCTTCTCGTGAAGGATTTGGGGAGATTGACGAATCATCCTGCTCTAAATATTCGTATTCGGTGCAATTGTCATCATCGCCCAAAGTCGTAAAGTTTTCCAGATTATCCGTCGGATTATGTATTGGAACAGCAGCTCTAACAAGACTGTTATTGAACAAATTAATTAACAAAATGTATGCGCCTTATTTTGAATTAGCACTTACCGCTTACCCATAAAGTGTGTATTCCGAAAACAGCTGTCTGAAAAATGATCCGAACAGATTTTCCTTCGTTTGAACGCTTTCGGACCGGAAGTTGAAAAGAGCTCTTTTTTTTCAGCTGAGCCGCAAGCTTCCACCCACATTCTGCATCTGGCATTTTACAACAGACATATTAAGTAAAAAACAAATTCAACAACATAACTTATTTTCACTTACAGGTTTTCATCTTGTGGAAACTGAAAAAAGGATTTTCCGGGAGTTTTTCCCTCCTCATTAGCACAAACCAATATTTCGCACCGCGGCATGTTGATTGTTTATGTTTTTTGTTTACACTTTACACTGCAAATTTGTTTTGACAGTTTTCACTGCAGTCTTTGATGACATCTGGTGGACCAATCAAAAAACAAGACTTGATGCAAAATAGTCGTTGAAATTTTTACACAACATTCGGGGGCTGGCTTGTTTATCTGTTATCTGTGCTTTTACGAAACACATCGTGAAGAAAACCTGATTAATCCTTAATCCAATCAATTGAAATGGTTTGATCATCAATTGATGTTTATTGGTCATTCAATCTTATCAAAACATTTCAATCCGTCATATATCCAATACTTATATCACTATCAGCGGTGACTTATATCCTTATGAATGGTGTGCCATTCAGTTGTTGCCATTAGAAGGACATCGAAATCAGTGGCGTAGCCATTTAATCGGTTCCGTAAGCAGTAGCGTGGCTATAAAACCACACAACCCGTATTGCCTGACAATGAAAATCGACCTATGAGGATTAGTTCCTGGAAAGAGGCCATCACAATAGGCAGTTCCTTTCCTACTCCAATCAACGTCAGTGAGCTGAAGCAAAAGCAATCATCAGCTTCAACGGAATGGGACCGGCTGGAGTTTGGTAAATATTTGCGATTCCCAGGATCTCCGCTTTCGTCCGTGTTTTCTTCATGGGTTTGCATTTTTCGCTGCGATTAGTGTGTGTGACTAAACCAAACACCAACGGCAACTCTTAACCTCACCACAACCCCTTATTTCCTCAATTGTTTCGAGACTCGAGTGTGCAGAGTTCATCATTTGTGTGACATTAACAGCAATCCATGGAATTTGATACGCGCCACGCCAAACGGCAGCCTACTGTTTTGGACGCTTGTTAAAGCTCAAAAAGTCTCAATGAGTTGAGTAAACAAACTCGCGTTGTGCCCACCTTTGTTGATCGTTTTTTTGTGATTCTACAATAAAAGGGCTTCGCCTCTTCTATCGGATGGATCGGTTAGTGCATAAGTAAGCAAAACACTCCGCTATCAAGGCCGTTTTGGGGGATTTCATATCATCAACACAAGGTGTGAGATTTGTGTTATTAAGTGGAGGGTTTGGCGGTGATAATCCGGTGGAACCTTCGCGGTTGCTAAACCTCGGAATAAGTGCCTGCGAGTCGATAATTCCCAAGCTACACATTGTCCCCTCATTTTCCCCCTTAAAGGTAGGTACCTTACATTTTCAATATCCCCGGCACGTCCTCGTCGAAAATAGATGAGTTTGTTTTATGTATTGACATCCATTGTCTTCTCGGTCCACAAAATGCAAAAGTGACCTGGCTGTAGTGTTGTGAGGCTCTCTTTCAGCTTTCGTCTTTCCGTCTTCGATGGGAAAACTTTCCAAACACGTCCAGCCAATTGGCCGAAACGTGAGCATTTATTTGATATGCCTATAAAGGTCGCCCATAGATGGAATAAAAAGGCAGTTAAATTAGACATCTACCTAGGTGCTTTGCAAATCGGACTGAGATTAACCGTTGGCC
Source organism: Uranotaenia lowii (assembly GCF_029784155.1). NCBI lineage: Eukaryota > Metazoa > Arthropoda > Insecta > Diptera > Culicidae > Uranotaenia > Uranotaenia lowii. Next base: position 92,810,585 of record NC_073691.1, read on the forward strand.
AATTTCATGGGAATAAGTTTTCCTCTCGGATTCGGATTGATTTGGCTATTTAAAACTATTCCGAAACCATTCTTGGAAGAAACGCTAGAATAAATATGAAGAGTTGTAAATAAGTTTATCTACAGCCAATTGGTCAAAAATGTGGAAAAAAAATCTAATTTCAAATTCAGATTTCAGATTTTAGATTTCAATTTCAGATTCAGATTTCAGATTCAAAACTTTAGAAATAGATTTCAGATTCAGAATTCAGATTCAGATTTCAAATTCAAATTTCAGATTCAGATTTCAGATTCAGGTTTCAGATTCAGATTTCAGATTCAGATTCAGATTCAGAAGATATCAGTTTCATATTTCAGATTCAGATTTTAGATTTGAGCTTTAAGATTCCAAGTTGTCTTTTTGACTTACTTGAATTATGAACAATTCAGTCAAACTCTCCTCTCGCACTGATTCAAGGATTGCAGTTTTTTTTTCTAAAGTTGTTTTTTTAATCCGCCTAATTTACAATTTGGTGAGTAACTTAGGCTTTCTTCTGAACTCTACTTTAAATTTCAAGCTATTTTCTTCATTCGAGCAAATTATTCTTATCTGTAACTCAGGCTGTTTCCTCTGAATTCACTTTTCGAGTTCAAGCTGCCTCTCGACTCGCATGTTGTTTTCTTCAATAACACAGGCTGTCCTCTCAACTCGCCTTTCGATTTCAAGCTGTCCTCTCTACTCGCTTGAATTCTTATCTTTAGCTCAGGCTGTCCTCTCAATTCGCCTCTCGATTTCAAGCTGTCCTATCAACTCGCTTGTTTTTTCATCAATAACTCAGGCTGTCCTCTCAACTCGCCTTTCGATTTCAAACTGTCTTCTTGACACGCTTAATTTCTAATCAATTACTCAGGCTGTCCTCTCAACTCGCCTTCAAATTTTATGCTGTCCTCTCAACTCGCATAATTGTTTCTAAAACGTTCAGGCTGTCCTCTCAACTAGCCTTCCAATATCAAGCTGTCCTCTCAACTCGCTTGAAATTGTGAACGTGATCAGGCTGTCCTTACGACTCACTTTATATTTCATTTTTATTCCTATTTCGGCATTATTTCATAAGCCGCTCATTTTCCAATGAAAATCCGGTTAGTTATCATCTTTTTTTTTCAAATATTTTATCCTTATAAAAGAGATGTATCCATTATATTACCTTAAAACCGCACCATTAATCATCTGTTTTCAATTTTTAAAGTGAATTTCTTACTTAATATATAAGGCTGGAACAAATATCAATTTCTCCTTTAGTCACCCCCCTTCCCCCCCTTCGAAATTTTCAAAATCCCGAAGGGGGGAATTAATAAAGTTTTTTTTTTCAATCAATAAAATCTTAGTTCAATTAAGTATTTTAAGTAAATTTCAAATAAAAATTCAAATATTCGAAAGATTAAAAGACCAAAAATCAAATTTTGGAAGATAGAAGTTAGCTCACATTTTGCCTTCTTGATTTTATTGAATTTTTCGATAAAAAAATATTTGATTTATAGGTTTTATGCAATTATTTAGTATGCAATTTGGTTGCATACAAGCTTTCATGCAATTTATTCCATTTTATTTTCGCATTAATTGAATAGAACACTTCAATTAGTGGCAAACCTTCTAATGGTTATGCAAATTATCTGTGATAGCATCAGCTCTTCCTTGTATGATAAATCATGCAATATTATTTTTGACACAAAGTTCGTCTGAGGTCAGGGTAGCAAATAGTTGAACACTGACAGGTTTTTTTTTGTTTCTGTAGGTACGTTAAAATGTGAACGGCCCCCGTTCATGTCGTTAACTAGAAAACATATCCTAACGTGTTGCTCGCTCAAGTGAAGGCGAAAGATGCCAAAAATGGTCGTCGAAATACATTTTAAGTGGCTTAGGCGCGCGATAGCATTAATTGTTCGGTTAATGTCTGAAGTGCGTTGACGGATTTCGACACAGGTTGTTGGCAGGTTTTTTGTCCGTGAACCTAAGTCCATATAGTTTTTTCATTTAACATAAGCAAATAAGAATTTAATTCGTCTTTGGAATCCCTACAAACTGTATTGTATGTCTTCTTTGAGCAAAATACTATGTTAGCCTTTTTATTTCCCTCAAAATGGAATGGGCTTAATTTGCATTAATTCACTATGTATAGGTAGTGTCAACATAATTGATTGCTGACTCCCTCAGACTCGCCACTTTCAAGCCGAAGTGTACAAACTCTAGGGCTATAAATAACGGATTAATTCCAATTACAACCCGTTGATTACTCGTCAATATCACCTCCTCCTTCCTAGATGGCCATAAACAAATCGACAGAACCGATATTTTAAATGGAAAATAGGTCCAGTGTAAACTACTCGGAATGTGCGGAGGATATTTATTTTCGTCCCCTCGGCCAAGCTCGTGTAGTCTTTTAAAGTGCTGCTCTCGGGGGAGAGCTTGTAAATATTTATTGCTGACATGCATGCAAGCAACAACGACCTTCGAAAAACGAAATAAGACAGAGAGCGAGAAGCAAAAAAAAAACACTTGTTACTAAATCCCTCCTTTTGTGATGTTAAGTTGCTTTCTTTTGGCATTTTTTCCTTTTCTCACCGTTTTTTGTCCCAAAGCTTTCTTGCATGCTGTCAAGGCAAAACGATGCTAAGCCGTAGGACTCTGCTCAGGTGAAAAAGAGCAATCCATGTGCATTGGTACCTGTTTTTGTTTCCCTATTTGGTCTTGAATGTGGATAGCAAGTGGGCTCCTGCCTGACAGTGACAGTTCGCATGCAAATGTGCTATATTTTGAAGAAAGTTTTGCTCTCGAGCAAAGTGTGCTGTGTGCCTTTTGAGCAATCTATTTGCACAAATGAAGCAAACCTCAGCAAATCTTTTATAGGTATAGTAGGCGTGTTTCAAATTAATAATTATTTACAAAGAAATATTACATACAGACCTTGAAAAAGTTAAAGAATCTGAAATCTGAATCTGAAATCTGAATCTGAAATCTGAATCTGAAATCTAAATCTGAAATCTGAATCTGAAATCTAAATCTGAAATCTGAATCTGAATCTGAATCTGAAATCTGAATCTGAAATCTGAATCTGAAATCTGAATCTGAAATCTGAATCTGAAATCTGAATCTGAAATCTGAATCTGAAATCTGAATCTGAAATCTGAATCTGAAATCTGAAATCTGAAATCTGAATCTGAAATCTGAATCTGAAATCTGAATCTGAAATCTGAATCTGAAATTTGAATCTGAAATCAGAATCTGAAATCTGAATTTGAAATATGAATCTGATTTCTGAATCTGAAATCTGAATCTGAAATCTGAATCTGAAATCTGAATCTGAAATCTGAATCTGAAATCTGAATCTGAAATCTGAATCTGAAATCTGAATCTGAAATCTGAATCTGAAATCAGAATCTGAAATCTGAATTTGAAATCTGAATCTGATTTCTGAATCTGAAATCTGAATTTGAAATCTGAATCTGAAATCTGAATCTGAAATCTGAATCTGAAATCTGAATCTGAAATCTGAATCTGAAATCTGAATCTGAAATCTGAATCTGAAATATGAATCTGAAATTGAATCTGAAATCTGAATCTGAAATCTGAATCTGAAATCTGAATCTGAAATCTGAATCTGAAATCTGAATCTGAAATCTGAATCTGAAATCTGAATCTGAAATCTGAATCTGAAATCTGAATCTGAAATCTGAATCTGAAATCTGAATCTGAAATCTGAATCTGAAATCTGAATCTGAAATCTGAATCTGAAATCTGAATCTGAAATCTGAATCTGAAATCTGAATCTGAAATCTGAATCTGAAATCTGAATCTGAAATCTGAATCTGAAATCTGAATCTGAAATCTGAATCTGAAATCTGAATCTGAAATCTGAATCTGAAATCTGAATCTGAAATCTGAATCTGAAATCTGAATCTGAAATCTGAATCTGAAATCTGAATCTGAAATCTGAATCTGAAATCTGAATCTGAAATCTGAATCTGAAATCTGAATCTGAAATCTGAATCTGAAATCGGAATCTGAATCTGAAATCTGAATCTGAAATCTGAATCTGAAATCTTAATCTTCTTTTAATGTGGAAGGTGAATCTGAATCTCTCATTAGAATTTTAAATCTAAAATCTGACTTTGAATTGTATTATTGTTGACCCGTGATTTTTGAAAAAAAAGTGATTCAGACATTTTCAAATATCGCTTCCTAGATAAAACATGTGAATTATTTTACAATAGGCGATGGAAGCGGTGCCGAATTTGGGTGATGGTTTTCCACTAGTGCAAGTGAGATGCAGCTAAAATTTCACCCAACTTTTGACAGATCTTACGGGGTTTTCTTAAGGAGAGAAAGAATAACTTTTCGATTCCATCGCCCATTGATGATTGTTCGTTGCCTTTGATTAGATGGAGAAAGGGTCCAATTTTGGTAACCAAACCTATAGACACTATAATTTCATATAGTCTGGCAAAGAGAATGACGGGAGCCAATCGAACTGTCATTCACGCGGAGCCAATCGAGCAAACTTTCTAAATATTGGAAAACCATGGTTGGAGTATTGAGATTTACAAAGCTTTTCTGGCGCTTTTCTAACATATACTTAAGTTATTTAACATAATTTTTACTATTTTTGTTCACCTATAGATTTAAATGATTGAAATATTTTTCAAAAGCGATTTCGAGTTGAAGTGACAAAAATAGCATGTAATTTACGAATCTTAGAAACTATTTTTTATTTTGCTACTGGAGAGAGTTATGAAGAGCTTGAACATTATCATAGAATGCTCGATTGGCTCCGCGCGAATGACAGTTCGATTGGCTCCAGTCATTCTCTTTGCCAGACTATATGAAATTATAGTGTCTATAACCAAACCGCTTTAAGACAAACAAATTTTGCGAGTAGGCGTCGATTTTCAATGAGAAGCACCCGTTTTGTCTGGTTTGTTATTGTTTTTATCTTGAAATGTTCATGTTACCTTGATAACTAAAAGATAACTATCCTATTTACAACGAAGAAATGACCGGAAGTGAAGCGAGTATGATGGAAAACCGCACCGAGTCAACCACCGCAAATGCGAAAATCGTGCGTGCGTCACGACTCTATTCGCCTAACGATGGACTTTGGTGAGATTGTATTATTTTAAAAACTATGGAGGTACTCATATCATCCCCCTTTTTTAGAACATTTCCCAAGTCATCAGTTAATTGTTTCGCAAGACATCTAACCTGTTTTAAGTTCCCTCGCCGGAGTGTCCCTGTATTCAAATTGAAAAGCTTCAAGTGAGTATTGAATCCAGATATAAATTTTTACAGCATCTGTTGGTTTGAAAAATTAATTTTGCATTTTGTATCATAAAAGAGTTTTCAATTTTTTTAAATTTTATTCCGGCATTGAATGAGTCAAAAATATGTGCTCATCATTTCCTAACGAGCGTAATGGTCATAAAAATTCCACGAAAGCACGCGCTGTTATCGCACATTTTTTTACTTTGCCTTCGTATCCATTAAAGAATGGCGGCAAAAAAAACATCAATAAATTCACCCCAACCCAGTTGAATCGACCTTACAAATATCTAAGCCCCAGTAGCGATTCTACGAAAGTGACTTAAGTAACAGAAAAGTAGCGTTTTTCTTCTCTTTGATGACTTACCAGCTTTTCTTATCTCCTGCCGTGGTCAGTTTTTCCGTATGCGAGGCCACCGAATATCCAAAGTAGGTATTGGTGGCACCATACTTGACGATCGGAAGTCGCGTTTCGAAGTTGAAGCTCTCGACGATGGTTCCCGAGGTGAGGAACAGTGCTGCCAGTAACCCGTAGGCGGCGGCATTTATTGTGCTTGGAAAAATCTGACCGGAAATGCCTCTCTGGTTCGTCATTTCGATTATTCCTTATTGTGTATGGATCTTCGAATCAGAATAATGATCACTTAACTTATTTCATTATTAGGAAGCCATTGACGCGACTCAAAAAAAAAAAAAACAAATTACACCATCCGAGAATTTTAGAGGATTTTCCTCTAGACGAAATCTTCACAGTTCAATCTCAATTAACTCACACACAACTTTTGCAATTGGTTATTTTCGTCGCATTTGCACTTTTCACATTCACTGCTAACTACTGCTTTTTTTCTCTTTTGGCGATTTTCTCTGAATCACTTGCACTTCTGCTGCTGCTGCGGCAACAGATGGCAGGATTTTACAATTTCATACAATACGACTTCCGTAAATGATCTCGGGAAGCGAATTCTTGCGTCTAACTCACACGTAGTACCTATGTAGCTGAAAGGAAACTGATTTCCGTTTAATGGAAAACGATAAAATCGACGAATTTATTGTTAATTGTTATACTGTAATGTGCCATGTGGGAATGTTACTCGAAGGCGAACCACAAATGATGTCCGACGATAGTTTTTCGTGCTTGAAGAAGGGATTTCAATTATTGAAGACTCTTCAATGAAAAGAGTGACACATCTTGTAGCCTTTAGGTTATTTTGCCCCGTTAAACCCCCACAGAGCAAGCCATTTTGGAGTGCTCCTTTCGATCACTCAAAGCTTTCAAGCTGTTCATCGAGAATTTTCCGATGGAACTCAGCTTCATAGGGACAAAATTTGTAGAAGATATAAGATTAGAAAGGTTCAGCTAGGTTTAAATGAAAATAAATAAGACACTCCAAATGAAAATGATAGGGAAAACATTCAGCAGATTTAAATTTAAAATTAACAAACACACACAAAGCTCAAACTCAACGAAACGGGAATGACAGCAACTAAACGTCAGTGGAAAATGGAACGGATGTTGGGTTAGGGGGGGTTGCCAACTCATTGACAAAAGCCTAGAAGACTTCCTTTCCACCTGTGCACTATGGGGCAGCTCCATACAATGAGGCGGCAAAAAGTATGATTAGGTGTTTTGGACTATTTTGTTATTTTTGAAAATTTTGTATGAAAATTACTATTTTAACTAACTTATAATAAATTCTTACAAGAATTTTGCATAAATAGCTTTTAAAGTACGATGCTTGGTGTTATTTTTGACCCTACTTTTTATTTCTTTTGAAAACCAGGTTTTGGATTAATTGATCATTAAATGATAAATAACATCAAGATATTTCATGAAACTCAAGAGAAAAATGTGTGAAATGATTGATCAATCATGAGAAACATTTTTTTTGACAAACCAACATCAACTTTGTTGAGTTTTTACTCATTAATGGGTAAAAATTACCCATTTGCATGATATTTTCAGCTTTATTTGACTATAACTCAAAAAACGGTGCTTTAAGGTGCCTGGAATCTCTTTCATTGTATTTTTAGGACTTGAAAATAGATCTTGATAGTGAAAAGAGTATGGGGAAATGCGGGGATTTTTTTTGGCAAGCCTTTAAAGTTTTTGATTTTTGAAAAAATAATTATTTACTCATTTTTATCAGAGATCAATTTAGAGTGTAAAAATTTTGAATGGTTCAAATGATAGCTTTTAATATAAGCTTTCATATGGTGTACTTTGAATTTAAGAAAAAAATGTTTTCCATAGAAATATATGTGATTTAAATTTTTTTCTTCAACATATAAATTTTTCAATTTTTCAAAGTCTGATGTCTGTGGTGCGTTCTGTATTCAAGATAATGAGTTGAAAAACTGGGAATATCTTAGTTAAATATTAAGTTATAAACTAGCAAAAATAAAAACGCGACCCGATAAAGTTCAGTTTTTGACTTTTTGCCGCCTCAAACCCCATAGTGCTGTGGCCACGCAAGCGCAAACACGCATTGAGTGCAAAGTTAACAACGTTAAATAAAAGTTAACTTAAGTATTTTAGAAGTGGAAAGTTTAAGTGAGCTTCGAGATTATTTAATTCAAGTGAGTTTATAAACCATTCCATTACAAGCACCTCTCCTAACCATAGTTCCCATCCAGGACCCCTTTTAATATTTTGCCTCAAGATTCTGGCTAAAGAATCTGGCCATAAAATCCCGCCAAGTGGGTTCAACAAAGCTTCCGTTCGCACGAGGCAAACGGGCCAGTGAATCACCGCTTTACAATCTGCTACTCTGCCATTGCCATCCTGGGTCAGGAGGATTCCAGGCAACGAATCCTACCAAGGCGACTCAACCAACTCCGGTTACACGTGGCGACTGGGCAGGTGAGCCGAAGCACTGGTCAGAGGGTCCTGACCATCCCGTGTCCATCCGCTAGTTGGGTCCACCGAATTGCCATCCCAAGAGGCAAAGGATCCAACGAACACAGTGGACAACAACAGCGGAAAATCCCCAGCAACTCAGCGTATAACAATCCATCGGGTTCCGTTGCTCTGTCGAGGAGCCTGCGGAGCGCAAGCGCTGCGGCACCATCCAGAGTACCAGCGAAAGATTGGCGTCCACCACGACGGCCAACCATAACCGCCAATCAGATTCATCTCGATCTGGTTCCAGAGGGTGTTGTTTGATCCCTTCAAACGGGTTCGTGAGAATTCAAATAACAACCCTCCGGTTCCATAGCATCGAATGGTCAATTGATGACCACGATTGAAGACGCAGCATCGAAGGGTTCCCGTTACGGCCGGCCAGTACCAGCAGCAGCAGCGAAGCAGAACACACCCTACACACCCACACTACACGAAAGAGTAAGTTATAATACATAACATTTTGCTTTTTTTTAAATCATTTGTGTTCTTTCTTGAATATCCGACCAGTTCCTTAAAAGCGAGAGCCGACCTTGAGCTCAAAGTGTTTCTTAAACTCTAGCTGGCCCAGCAAAAGAGGCGTATGAAGCCCACCCCAGACGGTTGCCGTGGATTGACCAGCAACTAGGGACTATTGGCGACCTCCTTCGGAGTGAGCAAGTAATAATCTGCAACGCATCTACATGAAGCAACTTCACACAGGAAGGTTTCAACAATCACAGATTTTTTTAAATGTTAGATTTCTCGGATTTTGTGAAAAATTTTCTAGGTCCAACAATGAAGCATTGATTTCTAGTTATCATTCGTGAAAATGATTTGAAATTTATGAAGCTCAAATGTGGATAAAGTTAGTGTGAAAATCACTTCGTTTTATTAGTATTTGAGATCCATTATGCTGAGTTACAGTGGTTACACTCTGGCGATGAACCTCGCACTTCCTTCCATGGCGACCGTCAAAAACTTGAGATTTTAGATTTTTATTTAGAAGATTGTGTCATTTTTTTTCCATAAACAATGCACAAAGTGGACTGCCACAGAGCATGTATCGTTTGGGAACAGTTCGATTAGGTCTGGTGTGTCTATCGGGAAAAAAACCGATTAATTGATTATTTTTCGCGGAATTGAGCAAAAAATCAAATTTAGTTTTACATTCAACAATAAAAAAAAACATTTTTATGTGTTTTTTCCTTTTTTCTATTTGAATTTTTCAGAAATAATTTTGGATTTTACCCGAATTTCTGTTATGAATTCCTGAATCCGAAGTACAGCTTTTGCCAGGTAATTTATTTTAACAAAAATTGTTTTTTTGTCAATTTCACGAATCGAACGAGCTGAAATTACCAAAATAATTATTTTTCAACTTTGTACTGAAATGTTTTTTTTTTTTTTTTAAGTAGGGTAGGGTCGTCTGAGAAAACGACTTAAGGAAGCTGCTTTCATTATTTTAAAAGAATTTCCTTCCGTGTTAGTTTAATGCTGACTTTTAATTATTGGTCTTTCTTTCTAATATTGGTCAATGAAACTCTACAGGAAATAGATAAATCCATTTAGTACGTTTAAGCCTATTAATGATTTATTTTACTAAGTTCCTTCATTGTCTTACTTTCGTCTTACAAAGATACCGAAATTGTCTCAACTTATTCCACCCTCTTCAAAGATAAATTTAAAAAAAAAATCCGGTTGCGGTTCATCTATTCGAATTTTTTTTAGAGTGATAAAAGTTCAATCAACAAAAGTTTTTAAAGGAAATTTACGTTTCGTTATTCGATCATTTTGTTTTCTCTAAAGTTGCAAAAATCAGCCATATGCAAGTCTTTAAAATTAATATTTGGGTTTCGAGATACAGCACTATTTTCATTTAAACTGTAACATATCAAACACGACAAAACACATTTGGTTGGAAATAAACTGAGAATTTATAAAAATAAAACAAACATGTGTCAAGTTTTAAGACTTCTATGGGAAGAACCAAAATTTAGTCATGGTAAATTCATAGATTTTTAAACGAATTTATTCATACAAAAATCATATTTACCACAATCAATTTTTTATCAAATGCCATATTTATTAATCAAAACCAATGACCATGAATTCTATCTTCAAAGCATCAATATCAATTCATCCATTTTTTTTTTCGTTCTGACACTCAATGGAAATTTTTTGGATTGCTTCCCCATGCATCGTTAAAGTTTAAAAAAATCGAGGTTTTCTGTCCTGCATTTCCTAGTAGGCGTGTGCCAAACTGTCAACATGCTTTTTTCCGACTCAGCAAATTTTATAGTACAGACCCCGTTCGAATTTGGCAACACGCCCGTACATTTTGTGTTGCCAAAATCGAATGTTGCCAAAATCGAATGTTGCCAAAAACGAACGGGGTCTGTAATTTGAAAGAAAAATAACAACCAAATACAGTTCAAGTGTTAAAAGTTCGCCAAAGAAATCGTTCATGTGAAAATTACGAATCAAAATTGCTCAAGTGCATTTGAAAGAAATTTGTGGTTCAGTAAAAGTTATGAAAAACCTCATCCTGGAAACCTGGTAAAAATAGGTGTTTTGTAAATGCAGTTGTGGTTCGAGATTCATTGGATTCAGTGGCAAAATCGAGTTAATATCACCACGGAGAAGCTATAGTCAACATTTGAAGTTTGCTGAAGTCCACAGGAAATGCCATCATAGCTGGAGAAGGGTCCCGGATGGCATCAAATATATAACATGTTTGTATCTGCGTCTAGTTTTGGCAGTTTATGGTGAGATCAATCAATTATTTGCGTGTTAATATGCGAAATCCGTGTAAAAAAACGGTGTTAATTCGAAAATCCGCGTGAAAAGAACCGCGCTAATTCGAAAATCCGTGTAAAAAAAGTCGCGTACAAAAATACCGCTTAAACAAAACCAGTGTATTAACAATCCATTATACAATCATACTTATATAGATAATTCATATGGAGCGTTTAACAGGAAACTCCACGCTTCATTACTCCCCTTGATGCTTACAAGTTTTGGCCATGTTGATGTTAGAAGAATAAAGAAGAACTCGAGGTTTTCTGTCTAGCATTTGAAAATTTCACCCCGAGTAGTTATTTATTCTCATCCAGAGAATCTCTGAAAACTGGAGAAGTGTTTGTTTTAGTTTTCAAGAACCTTCCAGTGAGCTTTTAGCAAACCAAAGTGTTAGGTCGTATCTGAGATATTGGCCCTTTATCTGCACAAACGCGCGGGATGCAAGAAACATCAAGTAAAACGTAAGAAATGTGCAAAGTTGGAGATATGTGTGCGTGCATCCCAATTTCTATAGAATTATGTCCGTTACTCTCATTATGTGACAGCTTAAAGATAATCAGAAAGGTATGTAAAATAGTAACTTTGACGAAATGTTAAAAAAAACAGGAAGAAAAGTCTATAAAGCTGGCTGGCTTTATTTTTGTTACTACAATTTTTCACTCAAGCTAAAAATTCTCCTTGTAGGTCCTACAGTTTTTTTGTAGTGAACGGTTCGACTTAAACATTTTACAATGTTTTCTGCCAAAAAAATTACGTTTTCTACAACAAACAAAAATTAGAGCCAAAAATGCTCCGTGTGACACATTTGCGTAGAATTAGAACGCATACCGATGCTAGTTCTACGAAAAAGTGTCACTTGCTTCACCACTTTTCCTATCATATTAAAAGCTTGTATGGTTTCTATTTTTCCCAAAAAATCAAGTTGAACCGATATTTGAGGAAAATACGCTCCTCTTTGTTTATAAAAATGTGTAGTTGGGTATAGATCTTGTAAGTTGTGCCTACCGAAAAGTGTTGGTAAAAATTTCATTATGTAAATCACTCAAGGCTCCTCGCTCCTCCTCCACCCTCTATTTTAGTATTGTTTTCGAGGAGTAACATTACATTTAGTTTAAACTCATTTTAAGAGATTTTTTTTTATAAATTTGCCTTTTTCATAGAATTTTCTCAAGTGTGACATTCTTTTGTAGAAATATTAACATAGAGACAACCACCTTGATGAAAGTTGCAAGTTCAGAACAAAGTATACTTGTTTGTATTTTTATTGGAAAGTTAAAACTGACAAGGGAACGTTTTTAGCAAAAAAGTGGAAATGACCCAAAAGTCACATGGGACAGTTTTGCTTGGAGTATTCAGCTCAGTCCAACTTAAACGCATCAACATTGGGAATTGTGAATGTTCTACAAATATCTGACACTATTTTCTATGATTTCTGAACGAAATTGATGGTTTTGCGATTGAAATGTTTTTCAGTTTGTGTCGGCAATTGGCTTCATTCGTAAGTTCTGGGATATAGATGGCGTTCATAGATGGCTTATAATTGAAATTGACATGTTCAATCTTAAGCTCCAGAGAACAAGTCAGTGTTTTGAACATGCCGGCCGAGTAAGACAACTGCCGGCAGTATCATAATGGTGCCTGAATCACACATTGCCACATGAACACATTTGTATGTAAGTAGGAATCACTTATCAGAAAGCAAACTGAAAATTCAATCCATCATGTGTTTGCGCGAACGCCTTGAGCTCTCTAAGTAAGAGACTTAATACCCGTGACGACCAAGCCCATGTCTGCATCGCATTAGATATGGGGCTACGTTTTATGGGTCGCTTGCCTTGCATTATCCAACTCACACACCGATCTTGGTCCAAGAAAATAAAACCTCAAACAGTCCATAGGTTACTCCGTCTTTTATAGTCCGGATTTTTTTTATTCTTCTAAATAGATCGACAAAGCAGGTTCTCCTCGAGTTGTTCCGTGATCTGTACCGGTAAGTCGATGTTTGGCATCCGGCGAAGTGGAGCCATGTCAGCTTAAGCAACTTCACTTTAAAATGTATGTCAACAAAGAAGCACAACAAACATCAGATCAGCATCACTACTCCGTCATCTTGTTACTCCTTCCTCTTTGTTGTGAGTTGTGAGCGTTTCGAGTATACAATTTTGAATTCCAAAGCTGGTCTGATCAAAACTGCCGGCGCTAACAGTTTTTTTTATTCTCCTCTCCATCCATATCGCCATTCGCGTATACGCCAACCACTATAATTCCACGTTTTCTTCCTCATCGTAGTGAATATTCATATGCATATCCCCAACTTCCAGACACCACCACCCATCATTGGGCGGCCGTCTTAGAACAAACATGCCGCCAGATATCTCAAGAATGAGCTTATCTCTGTGCCCTCCCCCCAGTATTGACGATTTCATAATTTCATGACCCTGTGATGTAATGATGATGGTCCACTCGATTTAACTGCACCGAGAAGATATCACTGATAAGCGCTCGCTTTGCAGCTTATTCTCTTGTCAACTTTCGCTTAGCCCCTTTACACTAGTAGGTACCTAGTATAGTAGTGCAGTTGACCGGATTGATAAACGAAACGATTGCACTCACACTTCAACTTATTTGTTAGTACACATCAAATCACAAATAAAAAAAAATTACTACAAAAAAAGACCGAACGCACGGAGACACCTCTTCTTTAGAATAGGCGCAGGGCGGGCTTAAAACCGGACGGACGAACGAGCGTGCTCCTCGATGGAAGTTTAGCGGCTCACTGAACTGCCGAGAAAACCGTCCCGTCAATGGAAGAGAACGCCCCAACCAACTGACTGAAACGGACGGAATCAGCACAAACGAGGAAGGAATGCTGGTCTGCTTACTGGTTATTCGACGAACGAACGAAACGAGTACGCCTAACGCATGGCGCAAACGAGAGAAATTCTCATCTCACGTCTCACTGTTTCGTTTATGTCGCATCGCATTGTTGATGTTCCGTCATTCTTTCAATGATACCTAAATTGAATAAAGTTTAAACCATTGCCATTTGATGACGTAAGTATTATTTAGCATATAAAGTTGAAAATAATCTAGATTCTTAGTTTTATATTTAGAAAACTATTAACTTAGACAATTTTATTGTCTCCAGATCGATTTTAAAATTCCGAAAACTAATTCTACCCGATTCTGACGTCATCATCGACACCAATATCATTGCACGTGCAAGGTTTGTTTACCTTTTTCCCCATCTGCCGTGACATGCTGTGAAGTGATGGCATCGCACATTTAGAGATGATCGAATTGTAGCTAAAATACTGATTTCTGATCCTAGCATGCTTGATAAGTTGCAGTCCTGAGCTGAATTTAATGCCAGAATCGATAGCAAACTGTAACTAAAATCAGCGATCAATGCCGAAATGAAGCATCATTTGATGTTTTATTTTTCATGGTGACAAAAAAAGGTTTAATTGACCCTCACCCGCTCTTGAGTGTCAATATGACACTATTGGAAGTTTGGCGGTTTGTAACTTGATACTACTCTACGGCGAACCCGGTATCCCAGTAGAAGGTGGTGAAGGCTGGCCAGATACGCTGGACAGGACATGTTGCAAGAATGCCGGCAACTGTCCTGCAAAACAGGTGTTCGCAACGCTGATAACACATCCAGTGACATAAAGGGTGATACGGTCAAAATTTGGTCAATATCAACTTGACGAATTTCTTTCAATTTTGCATTTAAAAAACCTGAACACCCCTCATTTTGAAGGTGTGTTTTTTTTTTTTTAGTTGATCACCCAGGTGGTAAATCCTTTTTACGGATTGCATTCCAAGGTACGGCGAGCGACCGAGTCCCCCCAGTATGCTACTCTGGGTCCATGGGTGCAATTGGACGACTCATGATACTAAGTACCCCTACGCCATAAAGTCCACCTGGGGCCGCAGACTTGGTTCCCACCTCGAACTGTTTAGTACACTATGCTTCAATAGTGGGAGGTCTATTCGCGCTGATGCGCTCCAAGGCAATACTCATTAACGAGACCACTTTAAGCAAAATCTCTCCTCCTTACGATTCGACGCCTGAACTCTCCTCTAACGACTTGAGAACCGACATCTCCTCGCAGTGACTCGAGATTCCCACACAAACCTTTCCTCTTCGCGAATTGAGGCCTGATCTCTCCTCTAACGACTCGAGATCCGACCCCTCCTCGCATCGACTCGAGGCTACCTCTCCTCTGCACGATTCAAGGCCCGATCTCTCCTCTAACGACTTGAAATCTGACCTCTCCTCGCAATGACTCGAGGTGACCCTCCTCTTGTTGATAAGGGGGCCTGGTCCCTCCTCTTACGACTCGAGACCCGACCCTCATCATAAAGACTCGGGGTTGACCACACAAACCTCTCCACCTGAAGGTTTGAGGCCTGACCTCTCCTCTAACGACTTGAGGCCCGACCTCTTATCTTAAGGGTTCGAGGTTTGCCACCTTGCCCGTCGTGTGCCTGATCGAGAGCAGCTTATCCTAGACTCGCGCCTGTCACGGCACACACGCGGGACTTAACGCAACGACTCGGATGATTCCCGGCGAAGACATCATCCTACTCTGACTCGAATGGCTCACCCGGCGTCGAGAGCCACTCTACCCGTGGGTATTCCCCGAACGTGGAATATCCCTTTCCCAACGATTTCCACTGCGAAGAAGGTCAAGTCTTATCCCCGCAGCTTCTGTCGTTGAGAAGCGCCCTACTCAGATACTCCCCGAAGGTGGAACATCCTACGCACGAACGCGGCGCACCCACGGCATCCGCTACGCAGAAGGTATTGTCTTATCTTTGTAGCTTCAAACCGAGGGGTCGGACGCACTCTACTCGACAGCCCCCCGTCGATGTGGTCAGTCTACTCCGACCGATGTCCGGTCTTCTTTATCCCCCTTGGCTGGCAACCCTAGGTTTTTTGGCCCGCGGATTTTCCTGCCCGTTGTGTGCCAGATCGAGAGCAGCTTATCCTGGACTCGCGCCTGTCATTTTGAAGGTGTGTGTGTATGTGTGTGTGTGTATGTGTGTGTGTGTGTGTGTGTGTGTGTGTGTGTGTGTGTGTGTGTGTGTGTGTGTGTGTGTGTGTGTGTGTGTGTGTGTGTGTGTATGTGTGTGTGTGTGTGTGTGTGTGTGTGTGTGTGTGTGTGTGTGTGTGTGTGTGTGTGTGTGTGTGTGTGTGTATGTGTGTGTGTGTGTGTGTGTGTGTGTGTGTTTGTGTGTGTGTGTGTGTGTGTGTGTGTGTGTGTGTGTGTGTGTGTGTGTGTGTGTGTGTGTGTGTGTGTGTGTGTGTGTGTGTGTGTGTGTGTGTGTGTGTGTGTGTGTGTGTGTGTGTGTGTGTGTGTGTGTGTGTGTGTGTGTGTGTGTGTGTGTGTGTGTGTGTGTGTGTGTGTTGCTCCTATTTTGATTTTGGAATTCACTCTTCAGTTGCCAAAATGCCGTCCAAGGAAGAAGAGCAGCGTATTAAAATTTTTCTCGCGCATCGCGAAAAACCGAACTACTAACACGCAAAGCTGGCAAAATCGCTAAAAGTTGCCAAATCAACCGTTACAAATGTTATTAAAGTGTTTAGAGAACGTTTGTCGATAGCCAGGAAGTCTGGATTAGGGGGAAATCGAAAACCGGAAGCCGCTGAGACGACAAAGAGAGTTGCCGGTAGTTTCAAGCGAAACCCTAACCTCTCTCTCCGAGATGCCGCAAATAAGCTGGGTGTATCGTCTACAACGGTGCATCAAGCCAAAAAACGAGGCGGACTATCGACTAACAAGAAGGTGGTGACTCCAATTCGCGATGATAAACAAAATACGACGGCCAAAGCGCGATCCCGGAGGCTGTACACGACGATGCTGACGAAGTTTGACTGCGTAGTAATGGACGACGAAATCTACGTCAAAGCCGACTACAAGCAGCTTCCGGGTCAGGAGTTTTATACGGCAAAAGGAAGGGGAAAGGTAGCAGATATTTTCAAGCACATAAAACTGTCAAAGTTCGCGAAGAAATATCTGGTTTGGCAAGCCATCTGTACCTGTGGCTTGAAAAGCAGCATTTTTAAAGCTTCCTGGACTGTCAACCAAGAAATTTACGTGAAAGAGTGTTTGAATAAACGTCTGCGGCCTTTCCTGAAGAAACACGGTTGTTCCGTACTGTTTTGGCCGGATTTGGCATCTTGCCATTACGGTTAAAAGGCCCAACATGCTAGAGCTCCGCCCAATTGAGAAATACTGGGCTATTGTCAAGCGGAACCTAAAAAGACAAAAAAAAATACTGCTAAGACCGAGCAGCAGTTAAAGGCAAACTGGGTTTCTGCGGCGAAGAAGGTGGACAAAGTGACTGTTGTATTATTGAAGTACCCCTCGTCAATTGAGTTCCGTGTAGAGAAAAGTATGTAGAGCTTGTAGAGAAATAAAACATGTAGAGACATTCATTCGTTCATGTATAGTTACGCAGTAAAGACGTTAAAATAAAGTTCTAAGCTAAATTGTTATCGTTAATTCTTGCGTTTTATTGAACGACTAAAACATGGTGTCAGAAGCCATCGCGAGTTTCTAGTTTCCGGCGACATACGAAATATCGTGGAAAAGTGTAAAAGACTTTAAACTTTTCGAGCAAATTAGCATATAGTCGCGTCGGAAGGTGGCAGCCATTTTGTTTTGTTCGAGAAAAGTGAAAAGTTGAAAAAACATCCTCATAAAATGGATGCGAATCAATTCAAATATTTCATGGATCAACAAGCCCAAATGTTCAGTCAACTACTACAAGGAATCAACAAACGCTCTGGAGCGCAGTCAAATGCAGTTCCGGTTTCTCAGTCACAACCTTGTGCAGCGAATGTGTCAGTTCCTCAACCGTCCCCTCTGTCGCTGGTAGGCGACATGGAGGTTAACTTCGAATTTTTCGAAAGGAGCTGGAATGATTACGCCAAAGCGATTGGAATGGACCGTTGGCCCGAAGCTGATAACCCGCAGAAGGTTAGTTTCTTACTTTCCATTGTAGGAGAGCCTGCTCGTAAGAAATTTTTCAACTTCGAACTAACCGCTGAACAAAGAGCGAATCCGGAAGTCGCGCTGCTAGCAATCAAGGCCAAAGTGGTATCCAAGCGAAACATTCTTCTGGATAGGTTGGACTTCTTCAATTCGGAACAGCAGTGTGACGAGACCATTGACGACTTCACTACGCGTCTGAAGATTCTGGCCAAAATGGCTCATCTGGGTGTTTTGGAAGAAGAATTGGTGACTTTCAAAATCGTTACAGCCAATAAGTGGTCCCATCTTCGAACGAAAATGATTATTATCCCGGACATCACCAGAGAGAAAGCCGTCGACATATGCAGAGCCGAAGAAATAACCACTCAACGCGCTAAGGACTTGCACGTTCCCTCAACACCAGCAGAAGTGAATAAGGTAGAAAAACCCCTAAACAAGAAACATAATTTGTGCAAATTCTGTGGAGACCGTCATGAGTTTGCCAAAGGAGTTTGTCCAGCCCTGGGAAAGCGATGTAAGCGATGCAATGGCAAGAACCACTACAAAAAGGTATGTAAATCTAAACATAGCTCAAAACGACGTTCGAAAAAAATAAAGGAAATACGGGAAGAAGACAGTGAAACAGACAACCAATCATCATCCTCGAATGATGCTTCATCCGAACAAAGTGACTGCGAATACGAGATAGGAAAGATATTCGACTATTCCGACAAGGGTGGTAGTGTTCTTGCTGAACTCGATCTAAAATTCTCTGATTCCTGGTCCTCAGTTGTCTGCGAGATTGATACTGGGGCGAATACCAGTTTGATTGGTTACAAATGGCTATTGAAGTTGAGCAATGAGGTAGTTCCGTCCCTGTCACCTTCCACATACCGTCTCCAAAGCTTTGGTGGGAATCCGATAAAAGTCTTGGGTCAAGTTAAAATTCCCTGCAGAAGATCGGGTAGACGTTATCTTCTTGTACTCCAAGTTGTTGATGTTAATCATCGTCCACTGCTCTCAGCGAAAGCTTCTCGTATTCTGGGATTAATAAAATTTTGTAATTCCGTAAATGTATCACAATCCACTTCCACTGATACAAAGGAAAAACTTCTCCAAGTATACCGAATTAAGGCTGAAAAAATAATCCAGGGACACGCATCGCTATTCTCGGGCTATGGGCAGTTTCCAGGGACAGTTACTCTTGAAGTAGATAATACCATTCCACCTTCAATTCAACCACCGAGAAGAATCCCCATCGCTATACGTCCAAAATTGGAAAAGGAATTGAATGCCCTTGAGAAAGATAAGATCATCGTAAAGGAACCTCAGCATACAGAATGGGTTAGCAATATCGTCATCGTACAACGTGGAGGAGAACAAAAGGGTATTCGAATTTGTTTGGATCCAATTCACCTCAACAAATCTTTGAAACGTCCACACCTCCAATTCAATACTTTGGACGAAATTCTTCCGGACTTAGGCAAAGCAAAGGTGTTTTCGACCATGGACACTAAAAAGGGATTTTGGCACGTCGTACTGGACGAACCTAGTAGCAAATTAACTACTTTTTGGACTCCTTTCGGAAGGTATCGTTGGTTGAGAATGCCTTTCGGAATCGCTCCAGCACCAGAAATCTTTAGAATGAAACTGCAAGAAATAATACAAGGTTTAAAGGGTGTTGAAAGTCTCGCTGATGATATCCTGGTATACGGAGTAGGAGACAGTTTCGAAGAAGCTTTGATAAACCACAACATTTCGCTTAAAAATCTTCTGTGTTGTTTAGACAAAAATTGTGTGCGCCTAAATAAAGACAAGCTTAAACTTTGCCAGACGTCTGTTCAATTTTTCGGGCATGTGCTCACAGACTGTGGCCTAGAACCTGATCAATCTAAAATTTCAACCATTCGTAACTTCCCAACACCAACTAACCACAAAGAAGTCCATAGGTTTATTGGAATGGTTAATTACCTCAGTCGTTATATTCGAAATCTCAGCGTAAATTTGACACACCTGAGGAAATTGATTTTGCAAGACCAACAATGGAATTGGACGTCGGTAGAAAATGAGGAATTTCTACGAATCAAGTCAATGGTATCAGATATCAAAACTCTTTGTTACTACGATGTCAACTTACCATTAATTATAGAGTGCGACGCCAGTTGTTTTGGACTAGGAGTAGCTTTATTTCAAGGCAATGGTGTAATAGGTTACGCATCTCGAACTCTTACACCTACGGAGCGCAATTATGCACAAATAGAAAAGGAGTTACTAGCGATTGTGTTTGCTTGTACCAGATTCGATCAGCTTGTCGTGGGGAACCCGAAAACCATAGTCAAAACTGATCACAAACCACTCCTAAATGTTTTCTGAAAACCTCTGCTAACAGCTCCTAAAAGGCTCCAACATATGTTGCTGAACCTCCAGCGGTACAATATAGTATTGGAATATGTTACAGGAAAGGAAAATGTAGTTGCTGATGCACTATCTCGAGCCCCATTCGATGACAAAAATAGTGCACATTCCTACCAGAAGCAGAATATATACAAAATTTTCCAAGAGTTGGAAAAAATAGATCCGAAGATCTTCCTAAGTATTTCGGATGCAAGATTAAGTGAAATTATACAAGAAACAGAAAAAGATAAAACACTGCAACTAATCATAAACTACATTCAATATGGTTGGCCTTCCTCCGCTGACCAAGTGCCAGACGACGTAAAAATTTATTATAATCATCGTGCTGAATATTCCACGCAAGATGGACTCATCTTTCGTAATGATCGGATACTTATCCCTTATACACTCCGTCGAAGCTTGATTGATAAGTGTCATACCAGCCATAACGGAATCGAAGCAACTCTTCAGCTTGCAAGGGCAAATTTGTTTTGGCCTGGCATGAGCTCACAAATAAAAAATGCTGTCCAAGGTTGTCCGGTGTGTGCCAAGTTCGCGTCGTCACAGCCTAATCCACCGATGCTGAGCCACAGCATTCCAATTTATCCATTTCAGCTAATATCGATGGATGTTTTCTTTTTGGAATATCGTAATACCAAATGCAAATGGTTGGTCACCGTAGACCATTATTCGGATTTTTTCGAATTGGATATTCTTCCGAATTTAACACCAGAATCAGTGATAGCTGCTTGCAAAGAAAATTTTGCTCGTCATGGGACACCACAAAGGGTGATAACAGACAACGGAACACATTTCGTTAGCCGCAAAATGGTCGAATTTGCAACAAACTGGGATTTCGAACACGTTACCTCCTCTCCTCATCATCAACAAGCCAACGGAAAATCGGAAGCAGCAGTCAAGATTGCAAAGCGATTGATCAGGAAGGCTGATGAAACGGGCGCCGATTATTGGTTTGCTCTTCTTCACTGGCGCAATATTCCAAACAAAATTGGATCCAGTCCAGCAGCTCGATTGTTTTCCAGATCAACACGGTGTTCGGTTCCGACTGCAGCTGCCAATTTAATCCCAAAAGTCGTGGAAAATGTTCCGGAATCTATCGAGAAAAATAGAAAGCTATTCAAAAAGCAATATGATAAACAGAGCCGAGACTTACCTATTCTTCAGAGTGGGTCCCCAGTGTTTGTTCAGTTGAATCCGGATGCCTCGAAGCTATGGTCACCTGGTACAGTATCTTCCAAACTAAACGACCGTTCCTACCTAGTTAACGTGGGAGGAAAGGATTACCGCCGTAGTTTGGTCAACTTGAAACCGCGTAAGGAACCCGAATCGTCGCCTTGCCATCCAGCACAACCAAAACAAACTTTGGATGAAAAACAAACAACGACTACACCGCCTTCGCCGCCTGCTGCTATCAGATGTCAACCACCCAACGACGGTGTAATCGAATCACCGCCTACTACACTGAACCCAAATTCACACTTAAAAAACACTAGAAGAATCACTTAAAAGTGAAAACGCAGTGAATTTCTTCATTTCAAGTGGCTCATGTACATTTCACTTGCCTCTCACTTAAGTTTTAAGTGACCGAATCAATATACACTAGCTCATCACTTGAGTTTTAAGTGACCGGCATTGAATGTCTTCGATGCTCACTTGAAATCCACTTGACCGGTCACTTAAGCCAATATTCACTTGCCCATCACTTAAAATTCAAGTGATTTTTTGCATAGCGAATGTCAACAATGTCAGTATTGATTGTTTCATTGTTGTTTGGAAAAGAAACAACAGAGGTTTGTTTGAGTTGGTAGATGCAGAATTAAAGTAATTTATATGTTATAAAACAATGATATTTTCCATAGGTCGACCGACAGAAACATCGTGTGAACCGGTTAACACGTCGCAGAGACCCTTTTTAAAGCAATCAGGTTTCGGATACGTTTTCCGATGATGATTTATTTTGGAAATATTCAAATGCAATTAAAGTAAGTATCATGCAAAACAAAAAATACTAGTTAAATTTATTTTATTTTTTAATTATTATTTCAGAAAAGATCAACCCGAATGTCTCGTCAAAGTGAGTAAGTCAATGATTTTTCGAAGCCGAAAAATCTTTTTGAAGAAGAAAAAGTGACGTTTTTTACGTTGTATTTTTAATAAATAATTGTTTTGTAGAAACAAAGTTGATTAATGTTTGATATTGCAACGGGAGGCAGTGGGCGAATTGGGATCTGGGTTGTTAGCGGATGATTTAAGCGCCACTCCGAGGAGACCAGCCGCCTTTTGATAGCTTGCCCGGCTTTTGAGACCCAACATAGGGTGGGTGTATATTGTATTGGCCCAGATCAGACTCAACCTACCGACCTCAACCGTCGATCATCCATCAATATCCCCGACTAATTGGTCGAAAAATCTACAAAAATTCAGACTGGTTGTTCGGTTGGCCAAAAAATATCAACTGACTGGAAAAACTATATTTCCAGAATTGTCTTCAGCGGACCCACTTTCCCCGAACAAATTCCCCAGGATTGCTTCGGAAACTGGAAAGGGGTTGGATGGAAAAAGAAACAAACTAGAGTCAACCCAACTCAAAAAAAAAACTCTACTCTACCGAACAACCGAAAAAAACGTGAACCTTAACCTTTCATTAAAAACATCGTTTATTTGGTCTCAAAAAACGTTTGTTGCAACAACTAATTTATTTACATTTTCTGATGGTGGTGGTTGGTGTTTGTAGGATTAGTAAGGAGTGTATTTTACATTTAGGTGGGTGGTTTTGGCTTCTACATTCCTCTACATACTACTAATTCTCCTCAGAGATTTCTCCTACTCATCACTAGCGCCTCTAGCGCTGCCTAGGCATACTAAACCTTCCCAAAGTTTCCCCGGATGGGGGTATTTGTCGGTAGTTTGAGAGTGCTTTTCCTAAAGTTTCCTTTAACTTGACAAGGAAACGGTGCGGTTTTTTCTTTAACACCACCGGAGGTTATTCCAACCTCATCGGTGGACCATGGATTTTATGTATATAAAAAAATATACCGTAAGGGGAATTGAACCCGGGCCCTCTAGGTCCTCAGCTGGGAACGTAGCCAAGTGAGCTATTTGCTCATATGTAAGATCGCCTTAAAAAATGGGAATCAACATCGGATTCCAATCATGCGCATGATATAATATGGTTTTGGAGTACTCACGTTGCTGGGCAATCAAACCTCAATTAGCTTTCGGTTGATCCCCAGACCGTCGTTTCTGCTGCTGTCGATGCTGGTATGGTCGTCGCCGGGTGGTGTCGGGAAAACTGCGTCGCTGCCGTGATGTGTGGCTTCGGCGGTAACGGTATGCGTCGACCCGCAGTGGATTTCCTTGGACCAGGTGGTGATGATGTTTGTAGGCTCGCGTGGGCTTCGTACCTGATCCGTTTCATACATTAGTTACAGGGAAAAACGCACTAAAAACCATTAAAAATTACCGTGTTCTGCTCTTTGAGTTATCACCCAACGGTATTGCTTGCACTTAGGACACTCTTAATCGCACTCTAATTTTGGGAAGGTTTTAAAAAAAGACATTTTTATGAAAAACTTAAAATCCACGTTTTTTTATAAAGTACCTTGTGGTACCAATGCGGACCCGAAATAAAAAAAACTTGCAGTCCAGCCTACTCCACAGCCCAAGGAAAAGTGATCGAGTACTTGCATCAGCCCTCAGATCAGAACAGTCATCTAATTTCCTGACCGGAACTTCGTAATCGTTAGCGAACGATTACGAATGTTCACGAAAAACCCTCTTCTTTTTCACATATTTTTCTGGTAACCAACCCGAGATATTGATATCCGATCTCGGGTGTAGATTCTAATTCCCGATTCTTACCAATACAACCATAAGACCTATCATCTGGTGGGGTCAACGCCCGGACATGCATCAGCTGGTGGCGATATCTCTAGCAAAGTTTCGCCAAATCCCTTTAAAACACCCAGATCCGCTTTACGAAGAAAAAGAGTTTTTCCGTGACGTCACGCTCTCGATGGGGTGCGTCGAGAGTTTTGTTTACTCTCCAAAATATTTCTCTCCTACTCGGCTATGCTCTTGCATGGTTCATTAGTTCTACAAATAGAATGATTATCGGCTTTGCAGGGATGGCTATTTTCAGCTAGGCGTTCATTCGGTCTACTCAGGGATGTTCAAGTAAAAAAAAAAAAATACAAATTATTTGATTTTATCCATACTGCTACATCATTCCTCACTAGATTTTCGAAAATTTGATTGGAACTAACGTAGTTTGTTCCAATCAAATTTTCGAAGGTTAAATCGAAAATAATTTCATAAAAGATTGATGTTTCCGGGGTCATATGTTTTCATCACCAACTAAATGGCTCATCCTCTATTTCCAGGTAGTAAAAGAATTATTACTCCTGTAACTGACCATCAATGTTTGTTGAACTCCGGTCTCCAGCAGAAACAAAAAAAGTTCATGAAATTAAATTCTTAACGTAACCTTGAAGAAACACTTTCATCAACACAAGATCTATTAACTTATTCCTGAACAAAACTTGAATATTTACATTTGGTCTTTCTTTGTGTAATGACTGATGACAATTTTCTTCCTCCTAAACTGCTGCACCAATCATATAAAAACTTCATTCACTGTTTTCTTTACTCAGCAAATCAGCTAAAACAGAAAACAATGAGAAAAAATTCCTCAATGGAAACCCTAAAAAAGATTATCACTGTAAACTCCTTTCCGACAAACTAGACTCAACCTCAAAATGCAGCTTTCAAGAAAACGAATCTAATGCTCTCGATAAGAAAAAAAAAAACAATGACAAATCTAAACTCGAATGTAATTGTTGATTTTAACCTCAAAATGTTTTGAGCAAAACAAATCATCCCAATCTACAATCTCATAAAAAAAACTTGCTTGGACATCTGCCTTGAAAAAACTTTCAAGAAATATTATCCAATTAAATTTTCCCAAAATACTCCGTGTTCATGCAAAACATGAGCACCCCTAGTACAGAGCTCTCCTCTCCAGCAGAACGATTGATGAACCACACATCTGTCACTAACACAAATCCAACCAAATGTAAACAAACCGTCATAAGTGTATCGCGTGTGATTATTTCTGCTGCCCAAAAGTTGTTCCGAGGAAAAACGCGTAAAACCAGCTGAAACTCCGCATATATCCGTGGCGATGGTGATAAACTGTTGCAGGAGAGTTTCCTACATCGTTCCGTAATGAAACCGTAAGTTGATAAGTTCTTTTTTTCTCGTTTTAGCAAAAACCAAATCCTCCAGCTATCCGTCGTGATGGAACGAAAAATAAGAAGAAGGAACCTTACTGTGTTGATCCATCTGCCGAGTTCTTTCCATCTGCACTGCACTGAACCATACGGAACCGGAAGTCGACTGGATGCCATACTCTGTGTTTTACCCCCGCTGTGGAGAAGTTTTCCTACTGTGGTTAGCCGAACAACATCAAAACCAGGTAACTTAAAATTCAATTAACAAAAAAGTATAACCATGCTCTACTTTATCGACTAATTCTATTTTTTAATCTTTTAGCTTGACTGCACGTTCGCCAAAAGGAAAACCGGAATAAGGATTTATATACAAAGGAAATGAAAGGAAAATTATCGGAAAATGGAAGGAGAATTTATGGAAAATCAAAGCAAACTAAAAAATGGAAACTTAAAAGCGAAAATCAAATTCTATCCGAAGATTTGAGTGAGTTTTTCAAAATTCCAGCTGTAAGTACTAACCCTAAATTAAGAAAACTAAAACTAAAATAAGAAAATAGGACTGATCGTAGGAATCAAAAAACTAAAAAACTAACTACTCTACTATTTACAAAAATATTTACATGACGTGGAGTAAAATTCAAAAATTCTTACAAAATATGTACAAGACGTGACAATCGTCGTTTATGATGGTTGTTCGATGCTCGCTCGCTTCGGTCGTATTTCAGTCAGCATCTCCTCCTCGCTTCGATTTATTTGTCTGATTTCTTCTGAGGTTAGCTCGCTTTATTCTTCGTGAATAAATTCACTACTTTTTACAGGTCATAACTTGACCTCATCAGATTTCAAGAAAATTTTATACTTTTTCGGAATCAACGATGACTGACTGATGGACTTCAGTTTGCTTTGCATCTAAGGTTTTTGTGAAAGGGTCGTTTTCCGGTTTTAGTTAGGAGAAACTGCTGTTTCTTTTTTCAAGAAGTACCCCAGTCAAGGTTTTGCTTGAGTCGTTATCAAATAGCTTCTCATCCTCGCTTCATTTCTTTGCGACATCTATCCATGGCTCAGCTCGCTCTTAATAGTTAGAAGATCACTTTCCAAAATACATCAATTTAGTAAAAGACTGTTCTAATACTAAGTCGACCGATTTTGGAAAGCTCTCACTCAGACTTGGCATATCCCTATTTCTCCACAATCGTCGGATTTCGCGGCGTGATTTTTCTTGCAAGCAGAGGAGCTCTTTCACCCAGAAATCGTCGATCCTGGGAGAGGTAATTCTACCTTCGTGCTTGTCGCCGTACTATGTCTGATAGGTCATCACTTTACCACTTCAATATTCGCTAAGTTCGTACTTCAAACGGAATCAACGAAGACTATCTGGTCGACATCGAAGCTCACTTGAACTGGTGTGTTATTTTTGACCCGTAGGTGTTTTTGTCATCTTGAAGATTTGTTGTCATTTGTTCAAAACTAAACTACATAGCTGTACTAGATTTTGGTTAGGAGTATGTGTGCAGTTTTTTAATTTGATCAGCAAAGTAGACACCAATTCGTTTCCCTTGCTGATCTTCAAGCTCATACGTGTGAGACCCTAAGACCTTCCTAACTACGCATGGTTCATACTTTGGCCCAAGTTTTTTGCAAAACCCCTTACCCTTGTCTGAAAGGTCGAAAGCCTTTTTTAGAACTTTTTCTCCGGGAATGTAACGAGGGCAACTTTGATTGGAACGTAAATTATAAGTCTTTTCGTGTCGTTTGTAAGCAGCTGCCAAGTTCGACCTAACTTCTTCAAAAAGTTTTTGTCGTTCCTCTACTATAGTTCCCTGATCTTTTTCGACTGCCTGGTGTTTGTCTCGTATTTTTGCGTACTCTCTTCCGTCAGATATCTGATTACGGCCGAAAACAACAAAATACGGACTATGTTTGGTGGAGTTATGAATGGCTGTGCGGATTGCGTTGGCAATTGACTGTATGTCGTCTGCCCAGTGTTTATGTTCCTTTTTTAGCGTTGCTCGAATCGCAGTCGTTATCACCCGGTTAACACGTTCCGTGTTGTTAACTTGCGGATGATAAGCTGGTGTTAACCAGTGGTTAACATGGTACGTCTTCAGAAGGTTGGTGAACTTGGTTGATGTGAATTGAGTACCATTGTCTGTCAAAACAATCTCCGGTACTCCAAACAAGCGAAATATCATGTTTTCGACAAATTCGGTTAGTGGTTCTGCTTTGGCTTCCCTGAAGGGTTGCACCAACACGAATTTGGAGAACACATCAGTTGCTACTAGCAGACAGGTGGCGCGGTTTTTACCGGAAGCTGGAAGAGGTCCGACGAAGTCTAGAGTGACGAATTGCCAAGGGTATTCAACAGGTTTTTGGGAACCCATAGGAGGTGTTGTATTGATATTCACGGCTTTGCTGGTTTGGCAAGGGAGGCATTGTCTACAAAATTTCCTTATTTCCGCGTTCATCTTTGGCCAATGGAATCGCTCTTTGATGGCCAACAACGTCTTTTCGTAACCGAAATGGGCTTTGTTGTGTTCCTGTTGGATAATGGAATTTCTTTCGGCTTGTGGTGGATATCGTTTCCAGGTGAAACGTGGATCGTCCTGATGGTTTGCAGACTTGATGTATTTCCATACTTCCCCATCAATTACGCGAAAGTCCTTGAACTTTTCCGGGTTTGATGAGATGTCCTTGATGAGTTCCTCATATTCTGGATCGAGTGTTGTTACGGATATGGCTTCGATGGATCGTGACAAGCAATCAGCTGTGATGTTGTTTTTGCCTTTGCGATATTCCAATTCAATATCGTAAGACTGGATACGCAAAGCCCACCTGAGGAGTTTGGAATTCCCTGATTCGGCTCCGATTTTGAACAGCCAGAGAAGACTTCGCGCATCAGTCACGACCTTGAATCGAGTGCCCTCTACATAATGGCGGAAATTGTCGATCGCTAGCAGGACACCTAAACATTCCTTTTCTACAGCTGCATATTTTTTTTGAGTCGCGCTTAGCTTTTTGCTGAAGTAACCTATTATCCGGGTCTCGCCATCTTGGACCTGGACTAACGCAGCACCTACAGCGTTCTCGGAGGCATCTGATTCGATGATGAACTGTTTCGTGAAGTCTGGGTTCGCTAGAATTGGGGCGGAAGTCAGCAAAGACTTCAGCTCTTGGAACGCTGTTTCTGCCTCTGCGGTCCACTTGATTTTCTTCTCCTTCTTCAACAGATCGGTTATCGGCGCGGTTATTCGACTGTAGTTTGGAATAAACCGTTGATAGAACCCGGCCAGTCCCATCAAGCGTCGTATATCCTTCAGGGATTTCGGTCTAGCGTAATTTAATATCGGCTCAATCCTTGATTGATCGATACTCACGCCCCGGTCTGTTAACAAGTACCCTAGATACATCACTTGTTTCCGACAGAACCGTGATTTTTCGAGAGATATTGTCAATCCAGCGTTTCTCAATCTTTTCGCGACTTCTCTTAATAGTCTCAGATGTTCACTCAGATCCTTCGTGGCTACGACTATGTCGTCTAAGTAGACGAAGACCTGGGGCTGCAAATCAAACCCTAGAGCTGCTCCCATGAGACGACACATTGTAAACGGCGCGTTAGTGACCCCAAAGGGACAAACTTTAAACCGGAAAAGTCCTTTAGAGGTCCGGAAGGCGGTGTAGTTCCTGCTTTCTTTTTTCAGCGGAATTTGGAAGTACGCGTCCTTGAGGTCGATAATAGAGAAGTATTTGGCTGACTCAAGACGATGGAATATGTTTTGCATGTTCTGCATCGGATAGGAATCCTTCACCGTCATCGCGTTTATTCGCCTGGAGTCGAGACAAACTCGGATCTTGCCATTCGACTTCCGGACAGGAACAAGTGGATTCGTCCATTCGCTATAACATTCCTCTATAGCTCCCAGCTCCTTAAACCTCTCGATTTCTGCGTCGATCTCTTTTTGTATGTACGGTGAACATTTGTAGACAGGTTGATTTCGTGGTTTGGCGTCATCTTTGAGCACAATTTCGTGCTCAATCAAGTGTGTTCGGCCGAGTTTTCCGGGCGCTGTGAAAGCAAACTCCTTCACTGCTTCGATTAATTCTGCTCTTTCCTGCTCGAGTAATTCGTGTTCAGTTTCTATATTTTCCGGAATAGGTTCTTCTGGTATATCGAAAGTTGGAATATCGAGTGTGCTGTCGGAGTCATTTTTGGTGAGGTTAGGGAATTCATCTGATGGCTCGATGTTGAAACAAATTTGAGAGTTTGGTACCGTGTCTGAGGTTTCAAGCTTCTCGAGTCCATTTCCGACATCGATCATCGGATGGATTCCAAAACTATCCCAAAAATCAGCTCCTAGAATCAGCTTTCTTGAGATTTGGGGAACGATGATTGTAGGTACAACTCGAGTTATGCCTTTGTACTGAAAAGGTAAATTTAAGTACCCTAAACATCGATATTCAGTTCCGTCCGCTGTGCTTACCCTTACTGCTGCAGGTTGGATTTCCAAGCCATACTTCTCGGCAAATTCGGCTGAATTTGTTACGCTTATCCCAGCCCCTGAATCAAGAAGAGCGTTAATCTCAGTGTCGAAAACCTGAACACGGATATGTGGACATTTATTCGTATTTATTCTAATATGATGAATTTTTAATAATGGGTCGAATTCTGGAGTTTTGGGAACACAATGTTGCTCAGGGGTGTTTGAACTCCCAACTTCAAACCCCTGTTTTAGTTTCCCTGTTGTTGGCGACTTGTTCTTGCGTAATTTTTCGCAGAACAACTCTCACATGTTCGAATGGTGCGACCAAGTTTACCGCAACCGAAACAGAATATTACTCTTGGCCTCGAACAATCTCTCCATCCGTGTCCTTCCTGTTGACAGTTCCAACAAGCGGTTTTTGTTGGAAGGTGATTGTTGGAAAATTGCTGTTGCTGTTGGAAAACGGGTGGTTGGTTAGCTTGTTGTTGCTGCTGGAAAACGGGTGGTTGGTTAGCTTGTTGTTGCTGCTGGAAAACGGGTGGGTGGTTAGCTTGTTGTTGTTGTCCATAAGTTTTCTGCGGTGGTGTCTGCTGATGATACAGATTCGTCCCCTTCGACATTTGGTGGTATGAACGGCTGTTCATCACATTCACGTCTGCTGCCTTCTCGTTTTCCTCTGGATCTGAACCCACATCAATGTTATTGATTCCGCGCCGAGGTTGAGGGTCCCAAGAAGCTTGTAGGGATAGGTCTGTTGCATCGATCTTATAGTTCAGCTTTATCAAATGGTCCAAATTTTCAACATCTACTACAGAAATTCTGTCATGATAGTGATGTCGCATGTTGTCCCAAATGACTTCGAATTTCCTTCTTTTAGACATTCTCCTCGACAACATACGATTCAGCTTTTCGATCTCGGTAACGTACGCGATAAAAGATTCGCCCCTTTGCTGTTTTCGATTGTGAATCTTTAGACGAATCCCTTGGTCCTTGTTAGGGTTACCAAACCTGGTTCTCATCAGCTTCTCGAAATTGTCCCATGAGTGGAAATTGTCTATGTACGTAAAAAACCAGTCGGAGGCCGATCCCTCTAGAAGCAAATGGATGTCTCGTAACAACCTAGTTTTGGGAACCCCTTCAATTTCGGATAGTTTGTCAACTTTGTAAAGAAAGTCCTCAACACTAAGTGAGCGAGAATCCCCCGAAAATTTGATCTTCCATTTTTCTACTCGATGCGAATCATCCCCCCTACCTCCATGCCGAGTTCGTGGCCTATAGTCTCTATGGCTTTCCGATTCCGAATCGCTCTGGCCATATCCTCTGTCTTTGTCCCTGGGTCTGTTATCCCTCTTGGCATCGTAGAATGAATCGTCTTCTTCACTTTCGTCTTCGTCGTCCTCTAGATGTCCTTTCCGAACCGTTGGGCTAGTGTTAAATTGGTGTTGTGTCCATTTGCTAGAGCTTGGAGTTTCGTGGGAGTTGGTACGGTTTCCTTGTGAGTCTGACATCAATGTCCACATGGCGGTTATCATTTCCTCCATATGACTGAGACGTTGGTCCACAGGATCCTTTACCTCGGTCCTTGCAGGAGTTGCAGTCGGTTTTGGAATCGTCCCTAGACTATTCCTTGGGTTTCCGGTTTGTTCATGGTTACTGGTTCCCGGCGCTGTAGTTATATTTTGAGTAAGAAGCTCACGGATCTGCTCTTTCATGGGCGTTGTTGGAAGGACCACTTTATTTGCGCTCATCACATTTTCGATCCGCCGAACTAAATCCCTACGCATTTTCTTCTGGTCTTCAGAAGCTGCCTGTAGTCGTTTAGCTCGATACCAGTAATGCAGCAACCTGGACTCATTTTTTGCATCCATCTTCTTCCGATGGATAGATTTCTCGATGCTGGACAACTGTTCCCCCAGGAGGCAAAAATAATCAGACACTGATTCACTTGACTGATAGTTTTGTTTTTTAGACAAGTCATCGCGAAAAATCATTCGTAAAAGCCTTTGCTTTCCTGCTAAATCGAGACTTTTGGTTACATCCCCAAATCTACCGCGTATTTGTAACTCGTAGTTAACCTCTTCATTGTTTAAATGTTCCGCACACGGAAACCGATCCATTTTTCTTTATTTAAATCAATAGAACTTGTGATCAACAAAAACGTAGCAAATGGTAAAAAAAATAAACTTAATGATATGTATTTGAAAAAAGAAATGAATGAACTAAAGATATGTAAAAGTGAGAAAGAAAAAAAAAAATATAGCCAAAAATATGATAACGAATGTAAATATGGGAAAAAATATTTGAAGGAAAAAAAATGAACTGGTTCCCCAAGCCGTTTGTACAATCTAATAATTGTACTTTTTAAATAATAAGAACTAATTACTATAAAATAAGGCAACAATAAAAAAAAAAAATATATGCAAAAATAAAAGTTCAAAAAGAAAAATAAATTCTATTTTCCTTAGCCGAAGAAAAACTAAATGAGAAAATTACCAACTCTTATGATTATTCGTGCCTTTAAAACGTTGGGCGCCACTGCAACGGGAGGCAGTGGGCGAATTGGGATCTGGGTTGTTAGCGGATGATTTAAGCGCCACTCCGAGGAGACCAGCCGCCTTTTGATAGCTTGCCCGGCTTTTGAGACCCAACATAGGGTGGGTGTATATTGTATTGGCCCAGATCAGACTCAACCTACCGACCTCAACCGTCGATCATCCATCAATATCCCCGACTAATTGGTCGAAAAATCTACAAAAATTCAGACTGGTTGTTCGGTTGGCCAAAAAATATCAACTGACTGGAAAAACTATATTTCCAGAATTGTCTTCAGCGGACCCACTTTCCCCGAACAAATTCCCCAGGATTGCTTCGGAAACTGGAAAGGGGTTGGATGGAAAAAGAAACAAACTAGAGTCAACCCAACTCAAAAAAAAAACTCTACTCTACCGAACAACCGAAAAAAACGTGAACCTTAACCTTTCATTAAAAACATCGTTTATTTGGTCTCAAAAAACGTTTGTTGCAACAACTAATTTATTTACATTTTCTGATGGTGGTGGTTGGTGTTTGTAGGATTAGTAAGGAGTGTATTTTACATTTAGGTGGGTGGTTTTGGCTTCTACATTCCTCTACATACTACTAATTCTCCTCAGAGATTTCTCCTACTCATCACTAGCGCCTCTAGCGCTGCCTAGGCATACTAAACCTTCCCAAAGTTTCCCCGGATGGGGGTATTTGTCGGTAGTTTGAGAGTGCTTTTCCTAAAGTTTCCTTTAACTTGACAAGGAAACGGTGCGGTTTTTTCTTTAACACCACCGGAGGTTATTCCAACCTCATCGGTGGACCATGGATTTTATGTATATAAAAAAATATACCGTAAGGGGAATTGAACCCGGGCCCTCTAGGTCCTCAGCTGGGAACGTAGCCAAGTGAGCTATTTGCTCATATGTAAGATCGCCTTAAAAAATGGGAATCAACATCGGATTCCAATCATGCGCATGATATAATATGGTTTTGGAGTACTCACGTTGCTGGGCAATCAAACCTCAATTAGCTTTCGGTTGATCCCCAGACCGTCGTTTCTGCTGCTGTCGATGCTGGTATGGTCGTCGCCGGGTGGTGTCGGGAAAACTGCGTCGCTGCCGTGATGTGTGGCTTCGGCGGTAACGGTATGCGTCGACCCGCAGTGGATTTCCTTGGACCAGGTGGTGATGATGTTTGTAGGCTCGCGTGGGCTTCGTACCTGATCCGTTTCATACATTAGTTACAGGGAAAAACGCACTAAAAACCATTAAAAATTACCGTGTTCTGCTCTTTGAGTTATCACCCAACGGTATTGCTTGCACTTAGGACACTCTTAATCGCACTCTAATTTTGGGAAGGTTTTAAAAAAAGACATTTTTATGAAAAACTTAAAATCCACGTTTTTTTATAAAGTACCTTGTGGTACCAATGCGGACCCGAAATAAAAAAAACTTGCAGTCCAGCCTACTCCACAGCCCAAGGAAAAGTGATCGAGTACTTGCATCAGCCCTCAGATCAGAACAGTCATCTAATTTCCTGACCGGAACTTCGTAATCGTTAGCGAACGATTACGAATGTTCACGAAAAACCCTCTTCTTTTTCACATATTTTTCTGGTAACCAACCCGAGATATTGATATCCGATCTCGGGTGTAGATTCTAATTCCCGATTCTTACCAATACAACCATAAGACCTATCATCTGGTGGGGTCAACGCCCGGACATGCATCAGCTGGTGGCGATATCTCTAGCAAAGTTTCGCCAAATCCCTTTAAAACACCCAGATCCGCTTTACGAAGAAAAAGAGTTTTTCCGTGACGTCACGCTCTCGATGGGGTGCGTCGAGAGTTTTGTTTACTCTCCAAAATATTTCTCTCCTACTCGGCTATGCTCTTGCATGGTTCATTAGTTCTACAAATAGAATGATTATCGGCTTTGCAGGGATGGCTATTTTCAGCTAGGCGTTCATTCGGTCTACTCAGGGATGTTCAAGTAAAAAAAAAAAAATACAAATTATTTGATTTTATCCATACTGCTACAATATTCCGAAATTTCACCTAAAAACCACTACAATTGAAAGATATTAATGACCTGAGCAAACATTTGAAATTGACTTTGCCATTCACTTGAAATTCACTTGATCGCTCACTTAAGTGATTTCACTTGACCGGTCACTTAAAATTCACATGAATTTACGTATGGCGCAAATTCACTCCAGATGTCACTTACCTTTAAAGTGAAAATTATTTTCGGTGTACCACAACTTCAACCTCATCGAATATGTTACCGAGTACATCGAAGATCAATTCACCTACCAGGGTGGACCACACTTCTCGTCCTAAAAGAGAAATTCGAATTCCAACGAAACTTCAGGACTATGAATTGGAATATTAAGTGAATTTTGAAAAGGGAAAGATGTTGCATTATTGAAGTACCCCTCGTCAATTGAGTTCCGTGTAGAGAAAAGTATGTAGAGCTTGTAGAGAAATAAAACATGTAGAGACATTCATTCGTTCATGTATAGTTACGCAGTAAAGACGTTAAAATAAAGTTCTAAGCTAAATTGTTATCGTTAATTCTTGCGTTTTATTGAACGACTAAAACAGTGACTGTACAAAATCTGATGGCAGGGGTTAAGCGTAAGGCCCGGCAATTCGGATTTGGAAAAGCGGAAGCCTAACTGAATATTTTTCCTGAATTTTATACTAATTAAACTTGAAAAAGAAATTTAATATGATTTTTTAAATAAACGATATCACCGATTTACACGCGTTTTCCCTTGACAAAATTTTGACCGTATCACCCTTTAATCACTGATCATACTGACAGGACACTTAAAGCAGAAACACAATACAGCGTCGGTCGTCGCGTCACGTCAGCGGTCAACGCTGTCGATAAGTACTAAAACGCGGACGCGACGCACCCGACGATTTTTGCATCACAATTCAGCGTCAAGAGACATCTTAGATGTCTCTTGACGCTGAATTGTGATGCAAACATCGTCGGGTGCGTCGCGTCCGCGTTTTAGTACTTATCGACAGCGTTGACCGCTGACGTGACGCGACGACCGACGCTGTATTGTGTTTCTGCCTTTAGAACAAAAATTCGATCATTTTCTGGCTAATTTTTTTCGTCAAATTTAGCAGGTTCGCAATACCGACGGCAGGTGGCGAACTTATATTTTTTCCGGTAGAAATTCCCTGTAGGAAAAATATACCTGTTTTGCAGGATTTTATCGTCTGAATTGCCTGTTTTTTGCGAAAGTCGGGTGGCACTTTCTAACTGGGATAGCATTTCTTCAAATCGATCGATGCGCACTCTGGAATCGATATTGGGTACTATCGATTTCAGAGTGCGTAAATTATCCAAAAAACGAAATCGACTGTCCAGTCAGTATGGTCAGTGAATCAATTATTGTTTCTGGGATGGCTGCAGATTTGTGGATTAAGCAATGTTTTTGTTCTTCCTCAGTCGGTTGAATGGATCTCGGCTGCGGCCAATTTTTTTCTCTCTGCTATAGAAATCCTGGTCCTTTGAACCAGAAACTATCCGTATTCAATTGACCTCCTTGTCCCTGCTTTGTAGCCATGTCCGCAACGTTTTGTTTCTTAGGTACCCATCGCCAATCAGCAATGGAGGTCGTCGACAAGATCTCCGATACCTGGCAAGCTACAAATTGCGAGTAGCGCCCATGGTCTGACCGAATCCACGCCAAAACGGTACTCGAGTCTGACCAGAATATTGTCCGTGTTACGTTCACCTTGCATCCTTCCTTGATAAAAGTTTCCAAGCGTGCTGCCAAAACCGCAGATCGCAACTCCAGCCGGGGAATCGACCAGTGGCGTAAAGGAGCCACTTTGGTCTTGGCTGCAATGAGAGCACACCGGAAACCGTCTACCGAAATAGGGATTCTAAAATAGGCCACCGCTGCATACGCGTCTTCGCTTACGTCGCACAGTGGGCCAGGAACCACACTTTTACGGTCAAAATTGACTGCAGGCCTGAGGCTTCGTTGTAGCTCATCGGTGTCTTCGACAAAGTTACTCGACTATATTTGCGCTATCTATTGATGGATTTGAAATAGTTCTATTTTTCTTCGCAAGGTGGCGCCAAAATCTAACTTTTTTCAGGAGCAAGATACAGGCATGGTTTCTTCTACAAAGTTGTTTATTATACCTTTAGCATCAACTTTGTAGAACATTATTAAGCTCTATGTTTTGTACTTACCTTCCAAAAACAGTAATTTGAGAAAACCTTGCCAAAAAATGGTTTTTTTCACCTATTTTTATTTTTAGCTTTACAATACCTCAAATTTCCACAGTATTTGATTGGAATAGACTCAAATGAGATATTCTAGTGGAAAACTTTTTCGATTCGCAGACTTTTACTGTCAAAATCGCAAAAACTAGGTTAAAATTATACATTTTTCAAGTTGCAATAACTTGCTTGCGAGCAATTTGACGCACCTCATTTTTTGAGAAGTGACAGTTGTGATTATGATCTAAATGCATGTAAAAAATGTCGGTGGGTTCTCGTGGGTTCCTTGCCAAATGATTTAATTAAGTTGGTTAATTTTCAATGCAAATTCACATATTAAAAGACCTTTTTCAAAGAAAACATCCGCATTTCTCGTAAAAAAGTCGAATTTTCATTGTTCAGTTATTGGATGAATCTACTGCTTGTTGAGTTGATGCTTGAATAAATAGTTCAGCACATTTTTCGCACTGTGAATCAAATTTTTAAAAATCAAAATTTTCAAAAATTATTAAAAAAAACAGTTTTAAATTATTTTTTATTTTTTAATAAATTTTATCAAATGTGCTTTATCGCTTAATTAAGCATCGCAATGGACTAAAGCAATAATAAAACGACGAAAATTCGACTTTTCTACGAGAAATGCGGATGTTTTCTTTGAAAAAGATCTTAAAATGTGTGAATTTGTATTGAAAATTAACCAACTTTATTAAATCATTTGGTAAGGAACCCACTAGAACCCACCGACATTTTTTTACATGCATTTAGATCATAATCAAAACTGTCACTTCTCAAAAAATGAGGTGCGTCAAATTGCTCGCAAGCAAATCGCTCGCATTGCAATTTGAAAAATGTATAATTTTAACCTAGTTTTTGCGATTTTGACAGTAAAAGTCTGCGAACCGAAAAAGTTTTCCACTAGAATATCTCATTTGAGTCTATTCCAATCAAATACTGTGGAAATTTGAGGTATTGTAAAGCTAAAAATAAAAATAGGTGAAAAAAACCATTTTTTGGCAAGGTTTTCTTAAATTACTGTTTTTGGAAGGTAAGTACAAAACATAGAGCTTAATAATGTTCTACAAAGTTGATGCTAAAGGTATAATAAACAACTTTGTAGAAGAAACCATGCCTGTATCTTGCTCCTGAAAAAAGTTAGATCCTTGCGGAGAAAAATAGAACTAATTCAAATCCATCAATAGATAGCGCAAATATAGTCGAGTAACTTTGTCGAAGACACCGATGAGCTACCACGAAACCTCTGGCCTGCAGTCA
Source organism: Uranotaenia lowii (assembly GCF_029784155.1). Lineage (NCBI taxonomy): Eukaryota > Metazoa > Arthropoda > Insecta > Diptera > Culicidae > Uranotaenia > Uranotaenia lowii. Next base: position 92,848,721 of record NC_073691.1, read on the forward strand.
ATTTTGACCGTAAAAGTGTGGTTCCTGGCCCACTGTGCGTCGGCAAATATATGGAGTTCTAGCTGACGATAGGAAGACTTATTGGCGCTTGGGAAGTAGCACCTTGGAACACGAACATCGGCTAACATCGGGAATTGCTCGATCCATTTTACCCACTTCTCGCTAGCTCGATCGCTTATTTCCTCATCCCACTGCGTACCTGCACGCCAAATGTCTTGCAGCAGAACCTTTTCTTGGATTACGAAGGCCGCTAACAAGCCCAGCGGATCAAAGACGCTCATCAGGATTCTGAGTACTTGACGCTCCGTAGATCACACAATTGTGGTTGAAAACTTGTTGAAAATGCCAGGAAATCATCTTTAGGCAGCCAATGCATTCCGAAAACTCTTTCGATGTTCGTATGTTCAAGATTTAGGGACCTTGGATCGGCAGATATTGGTTCTCCCAAAACCTTCTAGCACCTTCGAACTGTTAGATCTCTATCCTCGAATATTGAAGCCTCCTTGAGCATGTACGGTTTTCACTTCTTTGGCGATTTCTTCGGTTTCTCTCTCCGTTCCAAAGCTGCTGAGGTAGTCGTCCATATAATGACAATCGAATATCTCTTCTACAGCCCCGGGGGTACACATTCTCATAATCTAGGGCATTTTTTCGTTTTACGAATAGCGCTGAAGCTGGGGAACACGTTGCACCGAAAGTGGCCACTTGCATAACAAAAACTTCCGGTTCTTTGAAGGGGTCTGTCCTCCATAGGAACCTCTGAGCGTGTTGGTCCTCTGGGCGAATACGGATTTGGTGGAACATCTCAGCAATATCAACAGACACAGCAACTGAGAATTGTCGGAATCGGAAAAGCACATATGGTAGCTTAGCAAGTTGATCAGGACCTTTGAGTAACATAGCATTCAAGGAGACAGTTGCAGCTGCATCCTAAATCATGCGGACTTTGTGTGGTTTCTTTGGGTTCAGCACTACTCCCAGTGGAAGGTACATACTTTTCGACAATCCTCTCTCTGCAATTCTTTCTCAGTAGCGCGGCGAGCGTGTCCTTTAACCTGATATTCTTCAATCTGTTTCGTAACTCATTCCAGCATCTCCGAGTTTCGCTTGAGCTTACGCTCGAGGCATTCATGGCGCTTCAATGCCATTGGGCGACTGTCAGGGAATTCGAAGTGATCAAATCTCCAAAGGAGGCCTGTTTCGAACCGGTCACCTTCCGGATTGTCGTTTCCTGTAAAATCTGTTTGGCTCGCTTGTCACTCTTGGATTCCAAAGCTATTCGGCCCGCTGCTCCTACGTCCTCTAAGGCGAAATAGTCCCGCACTGCAGTGTGCAGAGTGTTGTCGCATGAACAATCGTTGCTGTGAATATTCACGGACAGTTTCGATCGGTCTTCTGTGGTTCCTCCATAAATACACCTCCCGAGCCTCGTTTTAATAGCTACTGGTTCTTGCGGTCGACCTTCTTTAATAGAGAGCGGAACTGTTAAGCGTAAGTTGTTCAAACCTATAAGAACTCGTGGTACCGCTTACAGGTAACTGGTAATGGGAAGACCCCGTAGATGAGAGAATGAACTAGAAAGAGCTCGATAATTCATGGATTGGTGGGGAAGCGACAGTGCTTTCACTGTTCGAGTATCTCACAGTTTGAATCTCGGTCGATCAATACCAGAAACACTAAGTTCCACCACCTTTGAATCTCGTTCTGTGCGCATTACGTTGCCTGTCCATCGTAGACAGAGCGTCTGACGCTCACCCTGCAGGCCAAGCTTACCGACCAACGCTTCTTCCACAAGCGTAAGTGAAGATCCCTCGTCAAGAAAGGCAAAAGTTTGAATTTTTCGATTCCCACTTCCATGAACAACTATTGGTACAATCCGTTTCATACGGTATGCCCTGCGACACTTGAACTGGTTAGATCCGTTTCGTTTACCCAGTTACGAAAACCGTTGCCGCCTAATTGATTTAGACACGCTTCAAATTCGTCGTAATGCTGCACGTGCTCTAGTCGTAGCGGATCTCCTTGCGTCGAGGATTGACGCTCCCATGCTGCTGGAGGCTATTCCTCTCAGTGTGCGACCCCGAGGATTAAGGAACCAAAATCTACAGCTCTATGTTCCCATCCGGCTGAATAACTACGGAGCCAAGGACTACTTTCCGAAGAAAAATTTTAATGGTTTCGAGAACTTTGTAGATTTAACTAGTTTTTAACTCATTATTTTTATTAAGTTATCATTAGGATCAACATGTGATCCGTTGATGTTTTTACACAAATAAATCCTCGAAATCCGGAAAAGACAAAGTTGCGAAATACTACGGTGAACATGGTTTTCATAGACAGGCGGGCCACGAACAGTTGGTTTCGACCGTTGATTTGTAGGGAATCTGGAACTATGCTGGGCCTGCTGAGAACGGAAAAAGTGAAGAAGAGGGTGGTGGCGAACATGACAACCATTCCCGTTACACTTTCCACTAACACGGCAGGAACGATGTCCATGAAAGTTGAGACAGTTCCGGCAAAGTCCCTCTCTTTCCACGACCTGCCAGCGTTCATCGACGTTGAGGGATTTGAATTGCTCACACTAGTTCAGACGATGGTTATGACCGCATACAATACACGTACGTTCTCTCGTTTCATCTCCTGTATAATCTGCATGTGCATGGAGCACTCCCCGTTTCGGTTTGCCGCGTTCTTCAGTTCTACTCGAATTCCGACGTAAGATGTTACAAGTCTGGCTGATTTCATGAGGGCGGACATAAACTCTCCAAACAGTTTAAGGTTTACTTCACCAATCATTTCACTATAACATGCCCACTAGACCGCTGCAGGCTTTGTATGGGAAATCTGAAATTTATAAGTTATTACAACTCCCATACCATTTTTGATGGTATTTTCACACACAAAAATCTCCGTAAAGTTTGAAAGCGATACATTGAGTCCTGATTTAGCGCAACGAGTTTTAATTTTGTATGGAGAATTACATGGGGAATCAATTTTTTTTATTCAAAAATCGTTACAGACTTACAGAAACTTCGGAAAAATAAAAAAAAGGCTGAATACTATTCCTCGAATTAATCTCTACAAATGATGTGAAGGTGCTATGATGATTAGTTGTTACACAACAAAGATATTTGGAATTAAGAAAAGATTTATCAAAAACTCAGACGAGTTTGCTTCACTCATGGCATCGCTGGCTGAAAACTTGCATGCAAGTTATTCCTTCCCAGATCGAAGGAACGGTTCCGAATCGGTCCGAAACCGGTCAGAAATCAGTCCAAAGTCAGTCCGTTTAACAGGTGAAGATTTATAATGTTGAATTCTTCATAAACTAAGTTTAGTAACTTTACTTTACACTATGGTGGTATTATTTAGAGAAAAAGCATCATTATTACAGTAAAACATTCATAACTTATATAATTTTCAATCGTTTTCGGTAAACAACCTCTTGAATCATTTGTTTTAACTGATTCACAGAATCCACAGGAAATGAAATTTTTTTAAATGTTATAATCAGGTCCGAATCCATAATTAAAGTTGATTTTTTCTAAAAAATGTGTTTATTTATCGTGTTTTCTATCATTAATTCACAAAAACTGTATGTATTGTGTTAAATTTACACAAAAATGAAGATTAGATGATCAATTGCAAATTTAACACTAAACATACCGACATTTTTTGTGTACCTTTTCATACCGCGAGCGGTCAAATGACAGCAAACACCTCTTCCGCTAAAACTCTCTTGTTTCTCGACCGATTTCTACAAAGTTTATAATTTTGGAAAGCTCGTTAATTGACTCAAATACGGTTTTCAGACAAAATAGAGCTTCAATTATTTTTCTCAAAGTTATTCAAAGTCGAAGAACAAAACAATCGAAAAAACAGGCTTCGGGAAAAAGGCTATAAATCAGTTATTAAGTACCCGAAAAAAAAAATTTCTTAGTGCCTGAGAACGCTGAAATTAGAAGCTATATGTTGCACATATGGAAATATTTTTGTTAATTTCTTAAGATCACTACCACTAAAAATGTAAAAAAGTGGTAAACCGTAATTTTTAATAAATCAACCACCAAAGCTGTTCCCGTTACATAAGAAAATTTTTGTAAAGTGAAATGGCGTAGAGACGTAATTTGTGACATTTTGGCATCTTTAGATTTCTAAACCACGGAACACAGAATATTTGATGACTTTTCAAAGGTAGCTGTTTCTTTTTAAACTTTTTATCAATCTGCCTTTTTGAGACTATTCTAGCACCTAGAATTGGCTTTGCACTGGATCGCAGTGTTCTCAGGCACTAAGTGAAATTCTTTTAGAGTACTTAATAACTGATTTAGAGCCTTTCCCGAATCCTGTTTTAGGAATTTTTTTCTTCGACTTTGAATAACTTTGAGAAAAATAATTGTAGCTGAAATTCGTATTTAAGTCACATAACGAGCTTTCCAAAACTTAGCTTAGCTTAGCTTAGTTGACTACTCATATCCACCTTAAATCATAGAACTTGAATTGCTCAGAAATAATCATTCATTTAAAACTTAAGATAACATATTTGATTAGAATTTTTTCAACTTACGCACTTCAAATTCCATGATCGCTGGCGTGGCTAAGAAGAACAAGTTCTACCTCGCCAATGGTTGCTACTCCGTGATTGATCGAGGCCATCAGTTTTGTTCAAGGGCCAAAAGAATGGTGCTTGGGACTAGCAGTTCATTCACAATGCACAAAACTCATGCTCTCCCTTTGAAAATGATCAATAACGACGCCGGCCACGTCCTAGTAGTCAATGAGGAATGAAGGAAGGATTACACTAGTTTACAAAATTTTAAAAAAATCGTGAACTTGATTAACTGACCAACATTTTTAATGTAAAATCAGGCGCTGAATCCGAAAATGAAATTCAAAAAAATCTCAGTAGAGCCGTTTTTGAGTTATGCTCCAAATATGAAATTTCGAAAAAATTAAAAAAGTTCTTGTACTTAGATTAAAATATCTCGGACGGCATAACAGTAATTTGAAATCCCTTTTTTGCATATTGAAGGTGAATAAGTTTTCTATCGATCATCTGAACAATGTTTTTGCGTTTGACCAACAGTATTGCTGATATTAGTGACTTTATGAGAAAAAAAATTAAAAAAAACGCATTTTTTTAGAGAAAATTTTGTTTCAACGAAAGTTTTAGACTCGATGGTAGCATTTAAAAAATCTGATTTTCTTTTGCGCTTAAATGTCAATTCAGAACAAAGATTTCAAGTGGTTATTTATCAAAATCGGTTGAAAATTGAAGGAGTTATTGCTACTTTACAATAACTGAAATTTTTGGAGTTTTTAATAATTTAACAAACCGCAGTACACTTATCATAGTATAGGAAGAATGAAACATGATAAATCTCACTCGCTCCAAGTCAAAATAATTTATTAGCTTACCAGAAGGTCATATGCCAAGTTTCAGGAAGATCTGACCATAGGAAGGGGTTGCTTAAGTCTAAAACCTGAATAAAGTTTTGAGGTATTTCGCCCGGAAGGAACGAAAAATACTGGTTTTTCATCAATAACTTTTTTCATCACTAGCTGATTGTTTTTTATGGTTGATTTTCTTAAAGCCTAAGGTGAGACAAATATTTCACCCGAAGACTGTAACTCGATTGGATTTGAAACAGAAAAGTTATTGCGGTTCAAAGGCCGCAAATTTTGTCCAACACGCAATGAGTACTTTTTACGCATTGCGTTTTATACGACAATTTTCGACCAAAATACAATCTTTGAACCGCAATAACTTTTCTGTTTCAAATCCAATCGAGTTACAGTCTTGGGGTGAAATATTTGTCTCAACTAAGGCTTTAAGAAAATCAACCATAAAAAACAATCAACTAGTGATGAAATAAGTTATTGATGAAAAACCAGTATTTTTCGTTCCTTCCGGGCAAATTACCTCAAAATTTTATTCACGTTTGAGACTTAAGCAACCCCTCCCTATGGTCAGATCTTCCTGAAACTTGGCATATGACCTTCTGGTAAGCTAATAAATAATTTTGACTTGGAGCGAGTGAGATTTATCATGTTTCATTCTTCCTATACTATGATAAGTGTACTGCGGTTTGTTAAATTAATAAAAACTCCAAAAATTTCAGTTATTGTAAAGTAGCAATAACTTCTTCAATTTTCAACCGATTTTGATAAATACCCACTTGAAATCTTTGTTTTGAATTGACATTTAAGCGCAAAAGAAAATCAAATTTTTTTAATGCTACCATCGAGTCTAAAACTTTCGTTAAAACAAAATTTTCTCTAAAAAAATGCGTTTTTTTATAATTTTTTTTCTCATAAAGTCACTAATATCAGCAATACTGTTGGTCAAACGCAAAAACATTGTTCAGATGAACGATAGAAAACTTATTCAATTTCAATATGCAAAAAAGGGATTTCAAATTACTGTTATGCCGTCCGAGATATTTTCATCTAAGTACATGAACTTTTTTAATTTTTTCGAAATTTCATATTTGGAGCATAACTCAAAAACGGCTCTACTGAGATTTTTTTGAATTTCATTTTCGGATTCAGCGCACGATTTCACATTAGAAATGACCTTCAGTTTACTGAGTTCAAAAATGCTGTAAACTAGTGTTATTAGTAGGATACTTAAAAGGATCAATTAACAACCTTTTGTCCCTTTATGTTCCAAAGTTTTACTTTAAAATTTTAAAACAAAGGTAAAAGGTAAGTCAATATTACCAACTATAGAAACCGTCTATACGTCTGCGAATCTATATTCAAATATCCAAGGAAGGGGTTATGTCAGTGGGGGAAAGGTAATACATCAGGATCCATTTTGGTGAATGGTGCGATCGAGTTTTCCTACACCTCCTATGCTCCTAGATTTTTCATAAGGAAACTCCTATTTTTATATTTGAGGCAGTAATGAGAAATTTAATAGTAAAGTAAAAAATGTATTAAAATTTTCCTTTAACTAACTTGTTTTCCTAAATTTTGTTCCCTGATACACTAATGTGTTTCCAAAAACGACCCTTTAGTGTAAAGAATATTAAAATTTTATTGAGGGATGAAGTGAATCTCCTTTTTAATTTTTTACTTGTTTATTAAGATGTGATAACTGATTAAGATCGTTTTAGGAAACTCATCAGTGCAATTCAACACTTTGCCTCATACTTTTTTCACAATTGCACGAAGAAAACAAATCAACAAAAAATGTCAGTTATTCATAGTATACAAGTGAGAAAATCGAGTTAAAAAATTTGAATTACTGAAAAAAACCAAAACTATTTTAATGTAGGTATGTATGTATTTATGTATTACCATCACCCAATTAGCAATTATTCGCTTTATAACTTGTTCAAGATTTATCAACTGTAAAAATCCAAATGTCTTTGAGTGGACTATTACAAAGAACAAGACATGTAAGCAGAGGCACTTACATTTCTTAGTACGGGTAGGATAAAATTGTGTGTACCGGAAGAACAAATCTAAATTATACAGCGTTTGATTCGAGGCTTTATAATGCTAAGCGCTCCACTGGATGGGGAGAAAACTCACTGTAAATCAAATGTTTGGTAAGGATAATGATCATACGTGAAAAATTTATTCAAAAATCGATTGAATTCCTCCTGTATCACATTTTTCTTGTCTTATTAACATCACAATTTACATGATTTTATCAGTTTTCAACATTTCCTTAATTACCATTTATCTAGTTGACTTTAACTATCAAGTGTTTTTTATTTTCAGATTATTCTTAGTTTCAAACTTTAAACTTCTGAAAATCTAAATATTTAATCCATGTTCTAAAATTTCAAAATGTTCTAGTTTCTTAAATTTCACAATTTGATGTGTTTGAAACCTACAAGTGTGCAAATAGAATAAATTTAAAAAAAAAACTGGATTCCAAATTCTCAAATTAAATAAAATTCAAATTTTTAAATTTTGTTCAAGCTTTCAAAACATATTATAATCAATTTAAAAAAAAACTTAGAATTTAAAAAATTCAAAAAGATGATTTCTGCGCTCACTCTCCGTTCTTTCTGGTCTTCACAACAACATCTATCGAACTGATACGATAAGCGTATGTTAAATCGTCTCGCTTAACGCGGTGTTTCGAAAACTCCTCTAAACGAACTCCCACTAAAATCTTCTTCACCATCTTCACCAAAAAAACCAATTCACATTTCCAACCAGCCCTCTCTAAAGACACCTCTTACCACAAGATCCACCGTGTCGATTAAAAACAAGGCGCCACGCTTTTAAAACCCAATTCTAATCTATAAAATCCCAAAAAATATCGAAAACGAGGATTAATACTTAGCTTGGAATCCTTGGAGCTGTAACTCTTAGGCTCTTCTTAGAATTTCACGTCAAAGACTAGCCTGAGTCCATCATTCTGTCTATCTAATCCAAAAATCTGATTTCTCTTGCTATGAAATCATTCGAAAAAACTACATGCTCTTAAATTTATTGTTTATTTCATTTCACACACAACTTTCCGAAAAAAATTAGACCTTTTTTCTTCAAATTTCCGTTCACATATTTTCAGCCCGTAATCTAAGGGCGCAGCCTCCGATCACGAATTATGATGCGCTTGGAATAAAAACTTGAACTTAGCCTCGATTTTCTGGCTGTTTTTGACAATGAAGGAAATCCGGCAAGAGAATAATTGATGTTCGAAAGGACACTTATCAGGTTGTTCCGACACTATTTCACTACGGAAAACACCAAACAAAGCCGATAATTCCACTACTCTGGACTCGTTGCGAATCTCAAACATACGTACAAACAGTCTCGCACTAATTTTCGTACGAAAATTTAAATATATTTTAATTTTCCAAAAAGAAATTTTCCAGCTCCGAAAAAACGCGTTTGACACATTCAACCGCCGCCTACTCTTTTTTTTTTCATAACGAGCTTTCCAAAACTATAAACTTTGTAGAAATCGGTCGAGAAACAAGAGAGTTTTAGGGGAAAGTGTTTACCGTCATTTGACCGCCCGCGGTATGAATGTATACCACATGCGTAACTTAATCTTATTTTTCAACTTGGTTGTGAATTTCGGGAACGTTTCACCACATCTATCAGCGTATATTGTGTCGCCAGTCCAGCGCTGTAAAATCAGTTGAGCGACAATGGATTTTTCTCAGAGTAGGTAAGTTAAACCTAACGTCGGAAGTAGTGCGCTGGAATCGTACGGTGACCCGCCATCCAGCGCACTACTTCCGACGTTAGGTTTAACTTACCTACTCCGAGAAAAATCCATTGTCGCTCAACTGATTTTACAGTTTTTCCCTGTAACGACAATATCTCCAATAATCTCAAAAAGTTTGTATCTTACTTTCTACATAGTGCTGTAGTTTTTTTTCTATCTGCGTTACCCGATTTAAAACGCCTTTGTGTATGCCACGCAGTAGCTTGTATTCAAAAATTTAGCTAGGAAAATTGCATGCAAGTTCATGATTCCAGTGCTGCTGACAGTTTTGACTGTTGATCTACTATGAATGATTTTTTTTTTACAGATGGCTTTAACTTTTTTCTGGTAGCATCTAGCTGAAAGTAACCTTAGTAAAAATTGAAGTTTAAGAATACAGTAACCCAATGAAGAAGTTATTTTTTGCATAAGACCCAAAATTGCTTCCCTAGCGATTTTAATCTGAAAAAAAAAACTTTCCCCATACTAATTTCCATACAAATTTAAAAATCGTTGCGCTAATTCAGGGATGAACCAAATCATCTTATATTTAACACAGATGATTGGAGAGCAAAAAGGAATCGGAAAAACACATGGGAGCAAAAAGTCAGTTTTTGCAGCGGTCTAATGTCCACTGCATCTGATATGAAATGGGCAAACGATCAACAAGTTCGGCGAGCAAGGATGGGTTGAAAAAATGGGCAGTTTGATTGGCAGCTTCTAAAGTGTAGCAGAAGCTTTGGACGGCCAGGCCGTAATCAATTAAAGTTTTCAGCTTTTCGGCTTTTGGGGCGGGAATAGTTTCAATTTTGTTCAAAAGGACCTTGATTAATTGCACAGGTCGACCGTAATGGCTGCGGAGAGTGTCGATAATTCCTGGCACTGAATTATTGTTTATTAGAATAAAATCAACGGATCATATGTAGATCCTAATGATAACTTAATAGTAATTACAATACAAGATAAAAATTAACATAAAAATTAACACAGGTTTGTACAGTTCTTGAAACAGTTAAATTTTTTCTCCGGAACACGTTCCTCGAAACATCGAAGTCGAAATGCTCAGAAAAGCGATTGAACGTTTTCAATATGCCGATAAATGCGCTGTTCGCTCCATAGTTGTTGAGAGGAATAGGAACATAGAGCTGCAAAAGCTGGTTTCTCAATCCTCGGGGACGCACGCTGAGAGGAATGGCCTCTAGCAAAACGGGACAGTCAACTCTGGACGTTTGGTCTATAAGGCGGCAGCGATTCTTATAGCTTGGTAAACGGAACGGGTCTTGCCAGTTCAGATGGCGTAGGGCATACCGCAAGAGGCGACGCTGGATAGCCTCGATTCGTTCAGCCCCATTCTGGTAGAAAGGGCACCAAACAGCTGAAGCATACTCGAGGATGGAACGAACTATACAGAAGTAAAGACTTTTCAGGCAATACACGTCTTTGAAGTCTTTGGCCATGCGAAATAAGAATCCAAGGTTTCTGGATGCTTTGTCGACGATGTAGTTTGTGTGAGTCTTAAACTCCAGGCGTTGATCGAGAATAACGCCCAGATCGTTGATGTGGTCCACCCGAGAAATGATTCCGTCTCCGAGAACGTACTCCGCAATAAGAGGGTGTCGCTTACGTGAGAATGATACGACCGAGCATTTACTGCGATTCAGGGACAGGCAATTCATGTCACACCACTGAGCAAACACATTGAACTGCTGCTGCAGGAAATTGGTGTCCTCTTGGCTGTTTATGGTGTGAAAGAGTTTCAGGTCGTCGGCATATGCAAGTTTTTTGCAGTCAAGTAGCGAGAGTACGTCATTAAAATATATCACGAAAATTAGTAGTCCTAAATGACTTCCTTGAGGCACACCGGAGCAGGCAAGAAAATGGTTTGAAAAAGAGTCACCAATACGAATGGATAACTTTCGACCTGTTAAGTAACTGTGGAACCAGTGCAGAAGGGATCCACAGAAACCCAGACGTTCCAGCTTTGGGATAGCGATATCGTGGTTCACCTTGTCGAATGCAGCAGAAAGGTCAGTATATATGGCGTCAGTTTGAGTTTTCCTAGCAAAGCTGTCTTGCACAAAAGATGTGAAGGTGAGTAAGTTAGTAGTCGTAGATCGTTTAGACATGAACCCGTGTTGATCATTGAAAAGTTGGTGCTTGAAGAACGAATTAATGGGATCCAAGATAACCAATTCAAACAATTTGGCTATCGCGCATAGAGCTGAAATTCCGCGGTAGTTGTTAAAATCTCTCTTGTCACCCTTCTTGTGAACAGGAAACATGTAGGCTTCCTTCCACAGCGAGGGAAAGATTCCAACATCCAGCGATGATTGGAAAATAAGCCGAATAGGAAACAGCAAAAGTGGCATAAAACGCTTCAAAAAAGTAGCAGGAATACCATCCGGGCCCATATATGTAGAGTTTTTCAGCTTAGTTGTCGCTTTCGATATGGGTGCATCGTCGATTATGATACCGTTAAACGACCCGAATAGCAAAGACCATGATTAATACCATAACCCAACGGTATTATTCAATTTAACAATAAACTTCATCCTAATTTCAAAATCTTCAACAACCTTCTAAAATTTTGAAACCTCCATGGTTTTCAAAGTAACCGCGAAATGTATCGTCAATTCATGACGCTTCACAGTTGACGAATCTATCAGAAGCATGGTATAACAGCAATTAACTTATGATTTTTATTTTTACAGTGAACTTCATGGTAAAAAGAAAATCCATACCAAAACAAATATTGGTAAGCTTTCCCGATCAGGAGAGCATATCAAAATAATAACTCAAACGTATCTCACCCAGATATTTACATCTGATTCAGATATAATTAAGTACTCTAAATTTTCGATTTTAAGTTTCTCCAATCTTTATTATATCTTATTCTGATTGACAGACTTGAAAGGGGTTGTGCTCATTTTCAATGATAAAGATTTTTTTCGGATTGTCCTAAAATAAAATGATTATATCTTATTTTGATATACGAACTACTTTTTATGAAACACGGACATCGAAGTCAACGGCCCAAACCGTGCATTAATGAGTTTCGCTCAGCAGATTCATAAAATTGAATCAAATCTTTGGAGTACCAAAAATGGAGCATGATTTTAGCAAATAGTGTGGGTTACTATCATTCCACTAGAAATTTTTCTCGAAGCATTCATATCTTGATAAGTTATAATTTTGATAAGATTTGTTCTGCCTAATATCAAACTATGCTATCTGAACCAGATATAATCTTGATAGGAGCATATCAAAAACTGATATAATTTAGTTATGATCGTATAGATTTTTTGATATAATTTGAGATATTTTAACATCCTACGAGTACCGAGTTATAACTAATTTAGATAGAAAAAAAATTAGTATCAAAATATCTCATTTTGATATAATTTTGTTTTTCCCTCCTGATCGGGTTTGCTTTTCAAACCTACTTTCAATTTTTCGTGTAATCGTTTTTCAACCTGAAGGCTAAAATAAATTTTTCGTGTTCAGATTTTGTTTACGCGCCATTTATCCGGACAGCTTTTGTGGTCGACAATTTTAAAACCAAAATTCCTTCGGTGAGTACTTTGCAAAACTCATTTAGTTCTTTTTTAATTACAATTTTTGTTTCTTTTGTTCTAGGAGCTGATACAAAGTCGGTCCAGCCGGATACATCGAACGAGGATATAGCGACGGTCGGATGAGGATGGAGTCAATTTTTATGCTCAGGCATCCAAACATGCTTGGAAAAAACTGGGGAAAATCTATTCTATCTATTTCAGAAAGAGGTAAAGTAAACTAAAAAGTAAAATGTAATTAAATTTGTTTTAATAAAAGTATCGATTAAAATTTTTGATTTGTAAAAATTATCCGAAAACCCCCCTATCTATGAAAATATGAATAATTGTCCACCATGAAATTATACAGTCAACACATATTAAATATCAATGAAAATTCATTGGAGGACAATAAATTTCACAGTTCCTGTTAGAAAAACTGGATGATCAAATAACCATCGACTTTATAGTTTTGTGTTTTCAAATGTATGGAAAAAAGTTGATTTTTTCATTGTTAAGTTGCTTAACAACCCCCTTTTTTCATGGCAATTTTTGCCGAAACCATGAATATTATAGTCAAAAACATTGAATTTGACAATGCATTCATGGTTTCAATACCATGATATTCATATCATCAACCATAAAACCCACGGTGGAGTGAAAATGGAATTCATGGTTTTTTCACCTTACTTTTCTATTCGGGGAAGAACCTATAGGCAATATATTTCTCACAGCTCTGGTCAGTTGCTCAGGAGAAATGGATCCCGTTGTAAAAATGCTAGAGAACTTCACGGCAAATAGATCACAAATTTCGGGATCAGAGTTCACTGTGTCGCTGTTCAGGAACATGTGAGACGGAAGCCCTGATTCTCTCCGCTGATTTTTCACGTGCTTCCAAAAAGATTTCGGACTTCTCTTGAAATTCTGTTGTAACCGTTTAATATAATTCTGGTAGCAACGCTTACTGGCTTTCTTATAGGCAGAATTCAATTTGCGATATATGTCCTTAGTGTAGAGGGACTTGTGCTTGTTGTAGTTGCGTAGTGCGCGCTGCTTGGCCGTCTTAAGTTTCCGAAGACTTCCAGTAACCCAGGGGGTCCGTAGATTGGTAGCCGTGCTGCGTTTCGGCACATGACGATCGATGATATAATTCAGGATGTTCGCAAACGTCTCGGCAGCTGCATTGGGATTAGAGAAATCGAGCTCAACCATTTCAAACCAGGTAGATTGAAGCATCGGTGACTTCATGAGTATGTCGTCTGCCGGAGAGCAAATCGAGCTTACTTTAGAGAGGCAGAGCGAAAAAGATTCAGCTAAAGCCAGGTCTCCAGAACGGTCAGGGGGCACCTACACTACGCACAAGTAGAATTTCCGATCTCCGAAATCAATGCGAATCCAAACAAGTTCTAAATTGTCCCAGGAATCGTCTTCAATTGGCTGAGCTGAAAACGTAGATTTCACGGCGAGTAACACTCTACCACCAATAGACTTTTTGCTGTTACGAGGACTACGGTTGCACCGGAACACTGCGTAATCTGGGCCGATAATCTGACTATAGAGGGTCCGGTCGTTGAGCCGGGTTTCGGCGAAGGCAATGACGTCGTAGCAGGAACACGAAGTCGCCAACAAGTAGTCAATCAAACAACTATTAACACCACCGACGTTCTGGTAGAAAATGTTGAAGCGTTCGGGCGAATCCAACGTAGCGCGGGATCGATGATCACTGGAAAGGTAAATTCCATCACGCGGGAAAAACACTTAGTGATATCATCCCGCATAATCAATTACAATATATAGAGAATATTCTATATTGTCTCTAAACGTTATCGTTTATTGTAAAGTGAACAGTATATGTACAATTACACAGACCATATTAACAATCTGTATTATGATTATCTGTTAAAGTACCATATGGGGAAAGGGCTGTTAAGCATGTTTACCATTCAAAAAGAGCGATTTTTTCGAACAAATATTTCATGCTACATTATTGGATACGGTTAAAATATCATCCACTTTTGGCGAGCAAAACAATCTACCTGAATGTTCTAGCTACGTTGGAATACAAAATCATAGATTTCATCAACTTCAATGGATATAGTTTGCTTATAGTAGTTTGTAGTAAAAATAACGCTCAATCATACGTTCCGCATATTGTAAAATATTTTTAAAAAGAGCTTCCCTGTACCATAACCAATATAGTTCCAATTCTTTCCCACAAAAAATAAAATAAAATTAAAAAATTTAAATGTTGAGATTTTTATTTTTTATTTCTGATATTATACATGGATTATACAATCTTACCTATTTGTGCAGATCTGCATTGTTCAGCCTTTCAGTAGATTTTTTTTCCGCTCTCCGCTCAGCAGAGATCTTTGTTTCTGTAATTTCATTAGTTTTATTTAATCTCACTAGTTTTTATCGATAATATAATATAGTTTTACTTACTTTTCGCGTTCTGTGTGTTTTTCTCAGCGTGATTCTTTTTTTTCGGAGCCATTTTGAACACAGTTTTCAGTTCCGAACCTGGCGTGGGGTTGCCGACACAAATTTTAACGAAGTGAAGTGAAAATTAGCAGATGCTGAACCCAAGAGCGAAAAAATGCATAAGCTCACAACTACATCTTAAAATAACAATATTAGTTATTATCCGCAAGAGGTGAAATGATAACGACTTGTCTAACTCATACAATGTTGTCAATGTTGTTTTTTTTTTTAATTTAATGTCTAATGCTAAGAAAATATAAGGAAACTTTGTCGTACACTGTTAGAGTCCTGGATAAGGTCCAGAGACAATATTCAAAGGTTGCAAATTTTTATTCTCTTATTATACTATACTTACTAAATCATATATCATATTGTCACTGTCACTGATACGATCCTGTCATAATTTATTGAGGTAATAAAATTTTGAACATGTATAATGAAATGATACTTGGAAGATATTTCATACTGGTACTGCTACCAATATATTAAGTTAATAGTTAGTACTATATCCCCAACTGTTTTTAATTATGCGGGATACTTGCCAGGCCGTGATCGTCTAGTGCTACAGGAAGCCACCAGCGTACCCAGATGGAAATTTTTTATACTGAACCCTAGACGTTCCCCTTCCCTCTCCTAAATTAAATTATAATCTAACAGTTGAGTCGCCGCGACTATTACGGCTCCCCCTTCTACTAACATAGATAAGTTAAGTGATACACTCGGCAAAATGAAACTTTGTAAGTAAAATGCCTTAATAAACAAAACTTTGATTAAAAAAAAAAAAAAAAAAAATCATACTTGCCAGAAAGCGCTGGCTGGAGAACCCCTTCGCCACAGACGAACTCAGGGCCGGAACGACTGATGACGCTGGCAGGAAACAGCGCGAAAGAGTCGAAGGGCTTAGGGGTCTCCGTAGTTCCTAGTTCGTTGCGTCCCGGTGCTGGAGGCCCGGAAGTAGTCGTAGGATTTACAAGGTTCGGAAGATCTAGCGGGATGCATCTGTGCCGGAACGGAAACAGGATACGCGAATGGCAAGTTCAAGACATAAACTGGTACTTGCCTGTAAAAGAGGCCTGGAGAACCCCGTCACCTCCAACGAACTCAGGGCCAGGACGACTGATGACGTAGGCAGAAAACAGCGCGACTGAGTCGAAGGGCTGCGGGGTCTCCAAAAGGCTCGAATCGATGCGTCCTGGTGCTGAAACCCAAGTAGAGGCTGAAGATGCAGGCTGGAGAACCTCGTCGCCACAGTCGAACTCAGGGCTCGGACGACTGATGACGCTGGCTGGAATCTGCGCGACTGAGTCGAGGGGCTCAGAGGTCTCCCAAGTGCCTAGCTAGTTGCGTCCCAGTGTAGAGACCCAACAAGTAGTAGCTAATCCTTTCTGAACCGGTGAAGCTTCGCAATACAATCTCAAGAGAGCTGAGGTCTCATCGTCGTTATCAGCTGAAGTGGGAGCCAGATGATTCCAGAACTAGGGATAAGAATGCGACTGCGAACAGATTCCAGAGCATCGCCTTTGAGACAACGCTGGAGGCGTAGTAAATTTTCAGCTTGGTTGTACCCGCATGCTAGCGTAGTAGTAGTAAAAGTGCTGATGAAAACAGGCCAGTCAGCTGGGTTCCCAGTAAAGGTAGGGAGGTCTCGAGCTATGACCTGGCAGGCAGCTAACTGCGATGGTGTGGGCGTATAATCTGCCATAACTTGAGCAAAATTAATGTATTCATTTGGGCAACTCCCCAGCTGTTTAATCAGTGACTCGTGGGGCTCATAGAGTTGTTCAGTTGGCAAGCATTTATTAGGAGTGGTCTTACCTGGTTTCTCGGTGAGAGGGGGTAGAAGTGGCAAAAATGCACCCACCAAACTGGAAGGGTGGGGTTTATTCTCACGATTTGCTGGATTCTCCGGGTTGTCAGTTGTCGTGGTGGGAACAGGAGTAGGCGAGTTTTGACGGGCTGATTCCAAAACATGATCTTGTTTCGGACGTTGGTTTAGAGCCAAACATACTGTGAGTAGCTGACACAAGACTTCTACGTCCGGTTTTGAATTCGACGATTCACGTTTTTCTGCTTCCGGAATCCTGGTTAATACTCCACCTATTGGTGCAGGCTGTTGCTTTGTCGCTGTGTTCGATTGTAGAACATTCTCCAGATTGAGGGTCAAAACTATTCCGTGGAGTTAGCTTCCCGTTCCAGTTGAATTCTTTCCTTTGTACTTCAGTTGATGACAATCCTTGAATGACAGAAGCAATTCCAGGACTGGGAAGGATTGGACCGTCAGGCGAGTTTTCAGTTGATGAGATTTGATCTAGCCATTCCGCGGTAATTTGACGGCTGATTCGACTTCGGACACTTGATTCGTCTTCTTCACTGATCGTAGATTGTAGGAGTTTATATCGTGTGTCAACTAGATTCTTTTCGGCCTGAATACCCAAGCAACCAGAATTCCCTTAAAAAGGTTCCATAGAAGCTTAATGAGCTCTCGTTTGTGTCTGAACAGAATGCTAATCGGCCCAAAATTTAAGTTCTTAAAGCTACTTTCAAGTTCGTTTAGGTGGCTGTAGAGAACGCTATTCAGCTTCTAAGAGAATGTCAAGAAACTTCTACGCGCCGAAAAAAAATCCGAGTGACAGATTGCTCTGACAACCACATGTCAGATTGCTAGGTTGCCGGTCTATCATGGTCTATCTCATTGATTTTGATTATATTGTTTTGATTACAAAAGCTGCTTACACGCCTAGAGAATTGAACCGCTGCTCTCTAGGTTGCAATGAAACTCACCAGCCTCTCGACCAATCCATCAATAGCCAATTGCCACTGTAATGATTAGTATTTAAACTTAATGTCATTTGAGATGATTGAGTGGGTTGGTCAATAGAAGGTACCTTATTTCGTTCAAAGGACTTTCAGTACACAATATGAATCAAAACAAAAATTCGCATCATCAAAATTTATTCGAATATCTTATTTAACATTCATAAGAAAAATTCGAAAAAATCTTGAATTCCATTTGTAAATATCAGTACAGATATAAACAAAACAAATACCATGACAAAATATATAGGTTCTTTAAAACACCTTCAAGTATCTTAATGGTGCGCCTTAGAATGTTACGCGAACGTTATCGACCTTCTTGAAAAACATTTATGACATGTCGCTTAGAATTCCGATATAGGTTCTTTAAAACACCTTCAAGTATCTTAATGGTGCGCTTTAGAATGTTACGCGAACGTTATCGACCTTCTTGAAAAACATTTTTGACATGTCGCTTAGATTTCCCATATAGGTTCTTTAAAACACCTTCAAGTATCATAATGGTGCGTTTTGGAATGTTACGCGAACGTTATCGACCTTCTTGAAAGAAGTTCCATTGAAAGCGCCTAGAAGTTCTGTTATCGATAGTTTAACCTTTCAAAGGGCGATGGAAGTTCCTGAGTAACTTTTACGCGACAAGAGTCACCTGAAGTTCCCGTAAAACATTTTTTCAGCCAAATGTGAACTTCGGAGTTCCATCTTTAAGTAAAAACGCGACTTTTGGTTGCTTGGGTAGCTTCTAGACGGATATCTAGCGCTCTCTGCTCAAGTTCTCGATTCTCAGCTAGATGTTGCAGTTGCAGTTGAATTTTTTTTGAGCGCGTACCCGATGATGTTGCACCACTCCGAACGCTAATAGCTGCAAGACACTTTCGACAGGTCCATGGGCGATTTTCTATTGACCACCAATCATCGCACACGTCACACTGCACTAGGTTAGCAACGGAATCCGGTCGGTCGCAGGCGACACAATTAAATTCCTCTTCCGGGATGGTAACTGGCGTTGGCGCGTCGTTTCCCACGGTTGTCATTTCGTGGCAAGAAGACCAAATTATCTTAAAGTTTGTTACGGGTTGCGGAGGAGTAATCGAACGCCGATCTTTTCAGCAGCTTTACAGACAGCTTTAAGCTGTAATTTTATTTAAGAATCAGTTTAGGGATATAATAAAGAATAAGAAAAATTGTAACTTACATAATTCGGTGCGATTCTTATTCTAATAATTCCGTCAACCTGAACGTTAAATCGGACTTGCCAAATGCTGTGAACGGAAAAGGAAAGTTTGAGCGCATTCGTCTTTGCATGCGACGTTGCTTTAGCAAACCTGAGTGCTTCAAAGGCGATATTTTTAGCGGCACTGTCCACTACAGTTCCCTAGCTCTTCTGATCATTCCGACAACCGGAGCACGCTTAATTTGACTGGCAAAATGCTGACCCGCATAATTAAAAACAGTTGGGGATATAGTACTAACTATTAACTTAATATATTGGTAGCAGTACCAGTATGAAATATCTTCCAAGTATCATTTCATTATACATGTTCAAAATTTTATTACCTCAATAAATTATGACAGGATCGTATCAGTGACAGTGACAATATGATATATGATTTAGTAAGTATAGTATAATAAGAGAATAAAAATTTGCAACCTTTGAATATTGTCTCTGGACCTTATCCAGGACTCTAACAGTGTACGACAAAGTTTCCTTATATTTTCTTAGCATTAGACATTAAATTAAAAAAAAAACAACATTGACAACATTGTATGAGTTAGACAAGTCGTTATCATTTCACCTCTTGCGGATACTAACTAATATTGTTATTTTAAGATGTAGTTGTGAGCTTATGCATTTTTTCGCTCTTGGGTTCAGCATCTGCTAATTTTCACTTCACTTCGTTAAAATTTGTGTCGGCAACCCCACGCCAGGTTCGGAACTGAAAACTGTGTTCAAAATGGCTCCGAAAAAAAAGAATCACGCTGAGAAAAACACACAGAACGCGAAAAGTAAGTAAAACTATATTATATTATCGATAAAAACTAGTGAGATTAAATAAAACTAATGAAATTACAGAAACAAAGATCTCTGCTGAGCGGAGAGCGGAAAAAAAATCTACTGAAAGGCTGAACAATGCAGATCTGCACAAATAGGTAAGATTGTATAATCCATGTATAATATCAGAAATAAAAAATAAAAATCTCAACATTTAAATTTTTTAATTTTATTTTATTTTTTGTGGGAAAGAATTGGAACTATATTGGTTATGGTACAGGGAAGCTCTTTTTAAAAATATTTTACAATATGCGGAACGTATGATTGAGCGTTATTTTTACTACAAACTACTATAAGCAAACTATATCCATTGAAGTTGATGAAATCTATGATTTTGTATTCCAACGTAGCTAGAACATTCAGGTAGATTGTTTTGCTCGCCAAAAGTGGATGATATTTTAACCGTATCCAATAATGTAGCATGAAATATTTGTTCGAAAAAATCGCTCTTTTTGAATGGTAAACATGCTTAACAGCCCTTTCCCCATATGGTACTTTAACAGATAATCATAATACAGATTGTTAATATGGTCTGTGTTATTGTACATATACTGTTCACTTTACAATAAACGATAACGTTTAGAGACAATATAGAATATTCTCTATATATTGTAATTGATTATGCGGGGAGGACGGAAAAGAAATAGTTCAACACCCGTCTTTGCATGCAACGTGGATTTCTTTAAACCTGCCTTAACTATGGAATTTCCTAGCGCTACTATTTTAACAGTTCCGTCGACCGGAACTCGCGGACAGGCCAAATGCTGTGGACGGAAAGGAGATAATTGAACATGCGTCTTTGCATGTGACGTGGATTTGGCAAACCTGAATGACGCGAAAAGCAGTATCAGAAACGGCACTGTCTACAACAGAACTTACACTATAGTTTTTAGTAGGTCACTAGGTATGTATGAATTAATAGGCTAATATTCCAATTTTTAGGTAGGGTAAATAATTAATAATTTAGTATAAGAAAACGATCTGGAGTCTGCGAACTTTTCACCGGATATCGTCCTGTCATCCGTCGCTGATCAAGAAAACGTCAACCAGCTCGCCGCTGAACTGCAGTCGAAGGCGCCGACGTATAATGGCGCGGCGCTTGAGCTGGACCAGTGCACCCAATTGCCAACAAGGCCCGTGTGGAACAAATATTTTATATGTGATGATAATGATTCTCAATAAATTCTACCCGCTCA
Organism: Uranotaenia lowii; assembly: GCF_029784155.1. Lineage (NCBI taxonomy): Eukaryota > Metazoa > Arthropoda > Insecta > Diptera > Culicidae > Uranotaenia > Uranotaenia lowii. Next base: position 92,869,997 of record NC_073691.1, read on the forward strand.
TTTTCACCATCTTTCATTTCATCTTCTAGCGTTCTATCCATCTTTAAAATTTCATAATCTTAGATGTCCCTACTAAAAAGGACATCACTTTTCACCCATAAGGTCGATAAATTATAGTGACATATTTAACTTTACTGTTCACTGAAAGAACTCTTCCTCGAAGTGGTAAATTCCTAGCCAAAAAAAATTCTTCACATTAACGCTACGTGAAAATGTACATGCATTTTTGCCACCATGAAAATCACGTAGAACCTACGTGAATTCCAGACAGCAAACAGATCTCGCGCAGCAAGCAGAATTCACTTAATTTTTATATGAGTTGTTTGTGAAAAAGCGTACATCGAATGTCAAAAGGGATTTGTTCTGCTACATGCAATTCACGTATATTTTATTAAAATATTAATGTAATGAACTTCTTCGGATCTCATAAATATAAAAGTGTTGATTTTGCAGGACATTTTTTTTTTCAATACTCGATACACTTTATTTTTTGTATGCGGCAGCTTGTGAGAAATCATATGGCCCTTTTGAGACCAAAACTTCTCACCGCGGGGAAAGCTAGGTACATGTAACGCTGTTTTGGTGCATTATATGTGACAGCCAAATAATAGTCCGTTGAAGACTGATCCTTGCTATCACAGGGGTTCCCTAATTATTTTGAAACTGTGATAGTGTAACTACTGAATGCAATCAAGACGACCAGACATACTCAATTATATCAGTGATTTCATTAGGTACCTCGCCCCATCGTGCTAAAATCACACACCAATATATGCATAATTGTTGTGATAGCAAAATCAAACGGAATACTATTTTGTATCGGAAACTGATAACAAGTTCATATTTATTCATGCCAAGTCTTATAAAAGGTTAGGTTAAAATAGTGATTGATATATCGGATTATCCATCCGTCTTATTGGCAATACTTTCCTAATGATTCTCTATCTGTTCAACTGGTAACAATTCCAGTGAACACTACGAATTCACTCTTCGTCGATTCTTAAACAATAGCGAATTGACGTTCTCTATCACTTTCCACTCTCTGTTATTGTTTACATTTGCCACGTGGTTCGTCAGTCTATAGAAATACTGATGGTAACAGCAAGCTTGCATCACTGTCCTCATCGGAGTCACTTGACATTTCATACTCCGATTCAATCATTTTATCGTATAGTTGTTTTGTCTGTTCATCCATCCTGTGATTGTTTTCCGCTCGTTCTTGCCAGATGTTGATCGGTATCCCGCTTCTTCCGATGTCTTGGCGTATGCACATTTTCCAGGTAAAAGCTGGTCTACCTATTTTTTACTGAAAAGTACTTAGTACCTCAAGGCATTTTTTAAGATACCTTCTTCTGGGCTTTTTACGATATGACCGTAGTATTTTATTCGAGCGATTCTGATCTTATTGTTAATTGTTCGCCCTGCAATCCAATTTGGAGGTATATGTGGGGATTCAAGGATCGAGTTGTTCTCATTTGGGGTTTCTGATTCCTCTTCGTTTTTGCATAGAGTTTTGAGAATCAGAAGCATATTTTCTTCCATATGCCTTAATGATGATCTGTTTCGTTTTATAAGGGTTACGACTTCCAACGGATATGTGACCACTAGGGTAACAGTGGCATGGTATAATTTCCTTACTGTTTCCCAAGGGAGTTTGTGTTTTAGGAATTCACATAGCTGATGGAACGATTTGTAAGCCTATTTTATTCATTCTACAGTTGTGAGTTGTTTTGTGGGAATGCTTGTAATCGTCGCACCCAGAACCCTAATGGACGAAACTAGGGAGCTCATACTTCCCAAAGAAGCATTTTGAGATATTGTCGATCACAAATGGATCCCTGACGATTATCTTTGTTGTAGGGGTGTTGATTCCCGGCCCGATTGACGCTAGAAGTGGTCATAACACGTCTACGAGCTGCTCTGCTTCTTCTTCCAATCTACACAAGAAGAGAAGATCGTCCGCATATACTAGCAGACATGGTATTGAACCAGCGTTATATCAGGCAAGAAATGTTCGAGGGAGGATAGGGCGTGGTGTAATAAGAGGACAAAAAAAAAACAAGTAATTAAATTTGCAGAAATCAAGGCGAAATCTTTGTCTTAGCAATATCTTGATGATTGGCAAAACTCCGTGTTCTACGAAAATCAGAGCACCTGACATTCCAGCCAGCTGTTAAATTTCGGCTGCGTTTCGCCCCCTCCTCCGCATCCAACCCTCGTCTACCAAAGTGAGACCACCATATCTAGATTCATCATGATTCCGCCTCTTCTCTTCTTCGTTCGTTACTGCTGCTTCTTCTTCCTATTTGTCTGCTTCTTATTTTTCTTCTTACTTTACCGTAGCTTCTTCTTTTTCCTTCTGAATAGCGCCAGTACTTACTTGTTCCTTTCCTTCTTCACCTTTTCTCTACAGCGACCAATGTTGTCATCGGATGACCGAAGCAGGCTTGGGCACGCGCGATTCTGTGTACCATCGGCTTTCAGCTCCCAATAAATACCCCATTTTGGGGTCTTGGAACACTTTTCCTTGCACCACTTGGGTCGGCGCTGGCCCAAATCAATTTCGATTTCGACGGTGTGGGTTCAACCGATTGGTTGCTTATCGCCTTCTAGAATCCTGCGCGAAACTTCCGTCAGCTTTTCCTGGGTTTTTCTTGCGAAATCTTACGGGTTTCTGATGTCTGGAGATTGAAGTATCCGGCAGCAGCTTATAAATCCGCGACGAAATATTCAGCCAAGAACGAACAGGAACAACACGAGCGCAATGGCGACCAGAAGAGTGAACTTTTTACCACTTTTTCTTCACTAGCAGAGTAATCGCGAATCGAGCTGTGAAACTTTGTGTTGCTTTTCTTCCCAGGTTGCTTACCTTTTCAGCTGTACACTGAACCAAATCTGGAAATAAAATTTACTGGGTGATTTCAGTAATTTTTAAAGTTAATCGCTCAAATACAAAGTAATGATTTATCCTGTACAAGTTATTGGAAAATCCAATAAAATCTACAAGTGTATTTTGTTGATGAAAAACATACTAAAAAGTATAGGAAAATCTAATGAATATCATGATCCTAATAATCCTAATCAAATATATTAGAAAATCCATTAATTTTCACATGTTTATTTAAAAATAGTATTTATATTTTGCAATCTAATAAATTTACAAACAATTCGCACCGACTCGATCGTTTTGTAAGTTCCTTACTAGCAGGCTCACACTTGTGATTATTAGTGTCTATCAAAGTCGTGTAAACGCAGACAAATAAAAACTACAGAAGCAGCAGCGCGAAACAGGCTCCGTTTGTTTGGAGCTGCAGTACAAGAAAGCCATCGTCGTCCGGCTGCGGGGTGTTTGCGGCAGCAGAGCACCCCCCAATCTGGCACACCATCTGCTTGGCTTTGACCTGAGCAAAGAACTGCTTCTCACCAATTTGCAGCAACCGGGGGTGCTTCCCGAGCAACTGCAGCATATTTTGCTGCTGGATCAAGCCTTGGAGGAAGGTAGGTATTTATGATTTAGTTTTGTGATTTTTTTTTAACATTTCTAGCGTAACATTTCAAAAGGGCGAAACTGCCAAATGTAAACAAATCGAGTTAACGGTCATTCCGGATGCACGCGGTTGCACTTTACCTATCAAACGCGGTTTCATCTTAAAATTACTTAAAACTTTCAAAAAATTGATAACATTTAATTGGGCGAAACTTCCTGTTGATGCATTTTCGTTGGAACGTGAAGTTACGCCTATTCAAAATGGAGTGAATTTTTCTCTTCGTGTAGAGCCAAAAGGCGTAACTGAGTTGACCGTGTGTGACAAAACGGCTTAATTAGTTTTTGCGTGTAGGATGAATGGGCGTAACTTCAAAACCAAAACAAAAACGGCCGATCAATTGGGCGAAACTTGCAGGCGTAACTGAAATCGAAAACATTAATAGGGCGAAACTCGAAAATCTCTTAAATTACGTGAAAAAAGTTAAAGTTCTTGATAACCATCGAACAGTAAGAGAATATAATGCACATTTCTTGATTTTGTTGAACAAAAAGTGGTCGATTTTATAAATAGGATTTGAATAGGTGTTCCGAATTTTCAAACGCGTTTTTCTCGTTTCGAGCTAACTGCTAGTTTCGCCCTTTTTAAATGTTACGCTAGATTTGTTTTTTTGTAGGCCAACTCAATTCCCCAGCCCAAGAGCTACTAATCGAGCACGGCTGACCCAAAACGAGCACACCCAAAATGAAATCCGAAAGAGTTTGGTCGAGTGCTTGGAAAGCGAAGCAGTAACCTCGGAGGATGACGTTGGATGTGATCAGGAACTACAGGAGCAGCAGCGCGAAACAGGCTCCGTTTGTTTGGAGCTGCAGTACAAGAAAGCCATCGTCGACCGGCTGCAGGAGTGTTTGCCGAAGCAGAGCACCCCTTAATTTGGCACACCATCTGCTTGGCTTTGACCTGAGCAAAAAACTGCGACTCACCAATTTGCAGCAACCGGGGGTGCTTACCGAGCAACTGCAGCATATTTTGCTGCTGGATCAAACCTTGGAGGAAGGTAGGTATTTATGATTTAGTTTTGTGATTTTTTTTTTTAACATTTGTTTTTGTGTAGGCCAACTCAATTCCCCAGCCCAAGAGCTACTAATCGAGCACGGCTGACCCAAAATGAAATCCGAAAGAGTTTGGCCGAGTTCTTGGAAATCGAAGCAGTAACCTCGGAGGATGACGTTGGATGTAATTAGGAACTACAGGAGCAGCAGCGCGAAACAGGCTCCGTTTGTTTGGAGCTGCAGTACAAGAAAGCCATCGTCGACCGGCTGCAGGAGTGTTTGCCGAAGCAGAGCACCCCTTAATCTGGCACACCATCTGCTTGGCTTTGACCTGAGCAAAAAACTGCGACTCACCAATTTGCAGCAACCGGGGGTGCTTACCGAGCAACTGCAGCATATTTTGCTGCTGGATCAAACCTTAGAGGAAGGTAGGTAATTATGATTTATTTTTGTGATTTGTTGATTTTTAGCATTTTTTTTTTGTAGGCCAACTCAATTTCCCAGCCCAAGAGCTACTGATCGAGCACGGCTGACCCTAAATGAGCGAAAAATGAAATCCGAAAGTTTTATGTGAGGAACGTCGCAGAGAAAGGGAACCCCGTTGGCTTCAAGCTTTCATTTATGGATCTCTCAGTGAGCCCGTTAACGCTTCGCGGGCAACGTGAGAATCCTTTTGCTGCAGGAATCCGACCGGTACTGACAATCGAGCGCAGTGCCGAAAAAATCACTAAAAAGCTCATCAATCAATTGATCACGATGAACAAATATAGTTAGAAGCAAACGATGAACAACCCAGACAGCAAGTATGAAACTGCCCTGAAAACTCACGCCCGTCAGAAGCTGCGGGCCGAAGTTTGACAACAGCTTCGTAACTTTAGTCAAAACGAAAGCACTACACCGGCGAAAGCTGCAGCGGATGGGGTGCTAGAACCGGACGAATTTGTCGATTCGGATAAAATTCCTGAAGCACTACTAGAGCAAATCGGCAAAGTTTTAGCAATAGGAGAAATTCTATCATTATCGACAGCATTGTCTCAAGAATGACAAAATTCTTAAATCTCAACGCAGACTCTTCGAAGATAGTGAAGGTGAAACAGGAATCACTTCCGGTAGACGAGATTGATCCTAATCCCGAGCCACTACAGCAGGAAGAACCCGCTCAAGTAGTCAGGCAAGAAGATCCCGGGGGTTCATCTATACTGAGAATTATCCTTCTTCAATGTCGAGAACCCGGTAGAACAAGTTCGACTGGTTCGGGTGAATTGGAACCGGTTCCAACAAAATTTGAGGATACAACCAAAAACCAGCTTCCGATCGAAACGCTCGAAGCAGAACTCGAAGTTGTGCCACCACAATCGTCACTGCTTCAGCAGATGTTGCTCCATCAAGGGCCAAACAATCATCCCAACTCATCGCCATCTCTTCTCAAGAGGATGCTTCTGGAGGGCGGTGCTAGTGATCGACAATCGCCATTGGAAGGTTCCAGCACCATGAACCGTCGTAGATCGGAAGATCAGATTCCGATTCCTTCGCTAGATGAACATCCTGATGGTGAATTGATTTTCACAAGTACCTGTAACCGGCGCTGTTTGCCGATAGGTTGGTTACGTCTGCAGCACAGTTCCCAAGTAACAATTTTAGCTTTATTATGGTCAGCAAAATATCGTTTGGACTATCGCATTAATCTTCATAAAAAGCTAAAGCGCATTCTATAACATCACCTGGACTCTAATAAAGCCAAAATCAGGCTATTTGGCCCTACCCTAGAAACGTCATCAAGACATATAATTGTTGGTCATCAATATTGGTCACCAAAGCTTTTAAAAAGCTATTATAAAACATGTTAGAAATTTTTGTTTTTTTTTCGGTTCTGTCAGTTCTCGGAGTTTTTTTTTATTTTTTTCAGCAACCATAATGGATGATGAATGATGATTGCATTATTCAGATATGATCTGGTAAAATTAATAGCTAAAAAACCAATGTTTTTACCATATATTGAGCTTCTTTTCTACTGCCAGTCAAGATTTTAGGTAAAATGTATATGAAATAGTATCTTAAAATAAATGCGCCTCGTTAAATCTGATGGTCAATCATGATGGAATTGATGGAAAAAGGCCTGAAAAAATATTTTCCAATGCTTGCATTGTGAATCCATCAACATGGCGTCATTTTGTGCCCTTCGATTTTGCAACCAACATGGCGTGAGTCAATTCATAGTTTTATTATGGTTTAATGATGACCCCAAAAAAAGCTACGATTTGACGTTTCTCTCGCAAGCCAACCAATTACACGCTAAGGTTGAGTTCCTCATTTCTGAGTTGTTAATCATTAGTACAGTAAATGAGGACAGACTTTTTGAATGAAAAGGGATTGGTTTTGAATGACCCGTGGAATAAATCATGAGTTGAAGTCAAATTTCGTTGTCTGACGCCATCTTGAAATCCAAGATGGCGGCTTCCGCTGAACTTTAAAATGGTGTAAATGACTTGAAATCGCATGAAACCCCAACAAAATGGGTATCGGGTGAAAGGGCTAAACGAGTAGAAGTTGAATTTAGCTATCAGACGCCATCTTGAAATCCAAGATGGCGGCATCCGCTCAACTTTTAATGCTTAATGCTGACAAAAAGTCGCATTAAACCACCACTATACGGGTATTGGGTGAAAGGGCTAAACTAGAAGTCGATTTTTTTCTTTCCGACGCCATCGTGAAATCCAAGATGGCAGCTTCCACTGAATTTAAAATATTGTTAATCAATGAAAATCGCTTGAACACAACTTTTTTCACGTAATACTACATTAAAACTACTATTTTAAGACAATTTAGATCATTTTAAATCACTTTTATTATTTTTTCATTATGTTTCTAATGCATTTAGCACTTTTCTTGTTTTGTTTATAGTTTTTGATTTTTTTTTTGCCATTTATGTAATTCTATTATTCCTATCATGCTATTATGTTTAAATTGTATTGGTCTTATTCTAGCGAAAACTATAAGGTTATGTTGTTTCTGTTTACCGTCTGATTTAGGCACATGTGCCAAATTCGATGTTGCCAAAAACGAATGGGGTCTGTATTATGGTGGTTTTTGTGGGATTTTCAGTCACTTACAGATTTTCTGAGAAATGCGAAAAGAGATATTTGACTTCTATCATTTAGCCTTAGCACCCAATACAATATATTTGGGAGTTTCATGCTATTTTCATTCATTTACAGTATTTTTAAGTTCAGCTGAAGCCACCATCTTGGATTTCAAGATAGCGACAGAATGCAAAAATAAACTTTTTATAGCTTATCCCAATTGACAAACACCCATATTTTGGAGGTTTCATGCGATATTCAATGATTTAGAGCATTTTTAAAGTTTATAGAAAGCTGCCATCTTGGATTTCAAGATGGCGTAAGATAGCAATATTCGGCTTCTACTCGTTAAGCCCTTCCACCCACTACCACCTGGGTTTCATGTCATTTTAAGTCATTTACTACATTTTAAAGTTTAGCGGAAGCCACCATCTTGGATTTCAAGATGGCGTCAGATAGCGAAATTCAACTTCTACCGGATGATTTCTTTCAACTTCCTATAATATAGGTTTTATGCGATTTTCAGTCATTTACAGTATTTTCAAGTTGAGTGGTAGCCGCCATCTTGGATTTAAGATGGCGACGGGCAACGAAATTTGACTTCTACTCGTTTATTACTTTCACCTAATAACCATATTGTGAAGGTTTCACGATATTTTCAGTAATTTACAGCTTTGAAAATAAAAGCGGAAGCCGCCATCTTGAATTAATGATGGCGTCAAGCAACAATTTTTTTCCTACTATTTGGGCCCTTTCACTCAATACTCATATTGTAAAGATATTCATATCACTTTTGGTGATTTCAAGTTTTCAAAGATGTATTTTTTTTAAATTTTAACTCAAAGCCAACACGCATAACTTACCAAAAATGTGTAAAAATGGGAGTTCCAATTCAAATATGTGCGATCTAATCTGAGCGTGTCCTGTTTTGACATCTTGATCGAGAACTGTCACTAAGTTTTATGGCGGTTTAATAATCATGCACTGAGTGCTATTATAGAACATGCAAAAGAAAGCTTGGAGCAAACTTCTAGGTTTGTGTTTTATTATAGTTTAAAAAAAGCATTCACAACTCTTTCAAAATAACTAAAACAGCATGTTTAATAAAAGTTTTATTAGGGTTTTCGAAACCATCTAAAAACATATGGTCGAAAAAAAATTATAAGCATTCTGCATGACCATAATAAAACCGCCATAAAACGAGCTGCACAAAAAAATGCCATAATAAAACCATAATAAAACTTCCTAATGCTAGTTGGCATAATCTGTGTTACTTGGGTTACCATTCATTTGCTAATATTTTTTTTTGCTTATTTCAGCGGAGGCCAAATCACGGGAGTTACTTCCTGCCGGATGTGTCTTCAATTTTATCGCGGAGGCGAGATGCACAGATGCTCGAAAGCCGATGTTTCTAGCTCCGGAATATGGTTCCTCCTACGTTTGTATGGAGTGTGCGGCCAAAACCGAGGTCTAATTCGATTCAACTTCGGAACCACTTGAACGACAACAGATTATAATATTGATTCCAGTGCTGGTCAATCTGTTCCGTGAATCACAACAGGACACTTTGAAATTCGATGTCAACTTAGTTCCGATGTTGTGCCCTCCTCAGCCGTGGAGCACACCAGAGAATGGTGGGTACATACTGGCCAAATCAGAATTAATTCGTTTGTCACAGCAAGCACACCAGCAAACTGAAAGGATAGCCAATGTTAAAAAACAAGATATGTACCCAACTTTAGATTCATTGAACTAATTAGGCAGTATTCCGTGGAGAATAAATGAAGGAATGTTCCTGAGCCACCAAGTTCTCTACCACGGATAGAAGAGTTGAAACCACGGAACGAAATGTCTAATTATGACAAATTCGATATGTTGAGCAAGAAAATCTCCCACAAACGAAAGCAGGGTGATATGTACAGTTTGTGGTGCGATGCTATTTATAGACTTTCGCCAGCCAATCATTTCCGCAAACGGGTATTCTGGCTTCCACAAAATATAGATTTTCGAGGACGCGTTTACCCTATTCCACCACATCTAAATCATCTAGGACATGATCTGGCCCGATGTCTAATGGTTTTTCATGAAAAGAAACCGTTAGGCCCAGACGGATTTGACTGGCTGAAGTTACATCACTGATAAACTGATATAACTCTGAACCACATTCCCATCAACCAAAGGTTTGTGTCTTAACTGCTTAGTAAGTGATTAATACACTAGTTGTGATGGGGCGCTAGCATTCAAAAATTACTCCATGTGTTCTAATGACACGTAGAAAAATATATAGAAATTTTATTATCTACCAAGCATTTTTAGCCTGCTTCAATTTTTCTGCGTGCAAAAGTATAAGTTGCTATGGTGTTCAATTTTTGTTATGTTTTCCTCCCAGTGAAAAAAGGTCCCGATGGTTGAAATGTACTAGATTCATTGAGCTTTGAATTTGAGGAACAAAATTTGAAACGTGCCTGCATATGAAATGCAATTCTTCATATTAAAAAAAAACTATTCCAATTAATAGTATATTAAAATTTAAAAAATAATTTCGCATTATAATTGAATTAAAGTTTAACAGTTTTTAAGAATGAATCTAAAGCAAATGAATAAAAATTTTAGATTCAATGACTTTCAATGCGAAAATGTTCTTTATCTTATTGAGGAAAAAAGTCACAGTTCTTTAAAAAAGGATCTCCTGGTGAACGATTTAGTCTTGGCATTTTATTAGATAAAATACTTTTTAGATCATATGAAATTTCTTCTAATTTTCCCTTTGGATAAAATTTTCAAAAGATCATACACTCTCCTTCAATGAGAATGGAGTTGATCCGATACATTGAAACTAAAATTTAATCTTACTGAGTTACAAAACTCTTCATAAAAAATATTTTCGAATTGTCAAATGAAAATTTAATGATTTACGAAAAAATCGAGATTTAGCTATTGGTATCATTACATGATCGGGAAACGAAGCTTAGGGAATGAGGAGCTAGTTGGCGCCAGGAGCTCTGGGCGATGAAAATTTTTCTCCTACGCAGGGGGAATTATATCAGCTTATCAGTGGTTACATTGCATCAATTTGACGGGCCTGAAGAGATTCTGTCGCTGATCGCCTTAAATACGCAAATGAAATTATGGATGATATTTTGGGCTCAGCAGATCTACCACTGTCGGGAAAAATGTGGTGGAGCAAATCTGATGAACCATGGCAGCAACAGCTAGAGCGTCATCTAAACTGAAGCGCTTGAGATGGATTTAAAATCTTGAACATTTGTCCAGATAGTCGAGGTCCAGCCGCAATATCGCGCATCATGAGTGTAATGTAGGCTGCTGCTGTCGTCGAAAAAAAAAAACACGAGACATATGGACTCGTACGATTCCGGATGAAAACCAACAAATGAAAAATAAAAGCCCTCAGGCCGTAAACAACACAAGCGATGAAGGTAAGTAGAGAAAACTTTTTGTTAAACGAAAATTTTCAATTTTTCTACCCTCCGCACAGCTCGACAAAGTACGGCAGATGCAAGGGAAAACTCCACTATCCGGCCAGACAAACAGCCAGCACCACTTTATCAACAGCAGCAGCAGTAAACATCACTCTGGTGGAAGAAAACACCATCAGTCTGCCAGTTCCTCAGCGACGATTACAACCAGACACCATTCAGTCACCACCGATCGTACCGCCTACGCCAACATCACCACCAGAGGCAACATCAGCATATCCAACATCGGACATTCGCCGGAAGCGTTCCATCGCAGCACTACCTGCTTTCCGGTGGAAGAGACCATCAACGCAGCAGCATCTTCCTTTTCATCTTCACCACAAGAAGTGAACCAGCCGCGGCCGCGGAATTAGCATTTTTTCTCCCAAAACGGAAGCGCACCAGGCGGCGGAAGCGGCTCAGGTGGGTCACAATGAATCAGAGTGGAATTGATGTTGGAAATGATCAATAAAATATTATAATGCTACAATTAAGCCCCAGATGTTTCATTTTTTATAACAAATCTATTTAAATTCGAAAGAAGAACGGATTACTTTCATTTCATTGTCTAGAATAATCATTTTTATCAAATTACGATTGAATAACTTTCATTGGAAATTCCTATAAAATTTATCGGGACGCTAAACTATACGCGCAAAATTTTGCGCTCACTAATAAAAAGTATTCCCGCATACTAAAAAACTATATTTCAAATAGCCACTACGATACATCTACGACTCCAAAAAAAGTGATTGTTTCTGTAAACGTAGCTATTATTTTAAACTTTACTTCGACAACGATAAGAACTTAAAATTAACTTCATTGTGAATAAGCGATGGTATCAGGAAAGGCGAATGAATGGTTTAACGATTTACTTCAATTTTATTAATAGTCGTACAACTGTTCTCGAACCATAATGCTAAGCGTTCATGCATCTGTCAAACTCATGTGAAAAATGACCGAAGCGCGGGTCAGAGATGCCAGATGATTTGTAAAAATAAACTCAGCACAGATTTATGAAAAAATCTTTTGGACAAAAAAAAAAAATTAAATTTTGATTATTGAGTCGATAGTGTGGTGATACGAGACTACAAGATATAGAGAAACTATAGTTGTGAGAACAAACTGAACATGACGACCTTCCGGGTAGAGAGAGAGCTATGGTCCAATCGGGAGAGGAATCATAATGACACGCGGAATAAAGTGGCGTTTGTGAACTTGTGAATATGAGGAACCGAAGTGATTCCTTGGTGTGCAAATGTGTTACTTGTGGACAAATCGAAGGGTAGAAGCCAGCAGCATTATAATTGATGATGGTTTAATGTCAGATAGAAAGCTACAACGAGCTTTTAATTGAGTTTAAATTCACACTAATATATATTTTAAAATTTTTAACGAAAAAGATTTTTAAGGTCCTATCTTTTCGAGCATTCATCTCATGAGGCGATAAAAAGAGAAAATAAAAGTTAACCCAATGTAAAACACATTTCTGTTTGAGTTTCGAAAAATCAGTTATTTTGCTTTCGTTTAATTAGATTTCAGTAATTAGTTATTTAAACTCTATGTCCTTGAAATTTGCCTTTAATAAAATTCATCGATCACTTTTTTTTGTTTTTTAAATTTAATTTCATATTGGTGAAATTTTGAAAAATCAGTCTAGTCGGCATCACTGCCGACAGCATAAAAAACAACAACTCGAGATCTTCGTTTTCCGCGCGCGTTTCCCGGAAAAATCTTGTGTGCCGTTCCAGCGGCAGCAGCAAGTCCCCTCCATTTGGATATCGACTGACGGACTATCAGGACAGGACAAACGGAAAAACGGACACCAAAGATGTTTCCAACAGGTAAATTCAACATACGAACATTAACATTCACAAATATGAGAATGGATTTTTTTTTTGTTTCAGCAACATATTCGCTGGAGGAGCAGTTCCACGCTGAATGGAGCCATCCTGTCTTCGAGGTTCAACAGCTAAGCGAATGTTCCGCCAGTGTGTCGGAAATGAGACCTCGTTCCGGTGGAGGACCTAATGATAACAAGTTAACAGTCCGAGTCGGAAGGGCAAAGACCGGATCTAAGTTTGTACCCACCGCTCCAGGAGGCTCTTTTTTCCAACTCGCACATCCAGTGTTTTTCGATGGATAGTTGACGGTAATTATGTTTTTTTTTAATTAGGTCAATAGTATATTTTACATCAAGTGAATAAAATAAATATTTAAAAATCGAAAAATCTTCATTTTTTTTTATTTTTCACAATAAAGAAAACTTTCTTTTGTATGTGTGCATGCTCCATTCCCGTACGATTCAGAATACAGTACGCATAACTTTGGAAGAACGTCATATCAGATCGTTTTACAACTTTTACTGTAAATGTTCTGTTACAAGAGAACTTTAAGAAAAACTGTAACGAAAACAGTTTGATGAACAGAATACGTTTTCCACGAGTGATTTTTGGACGATATCTCAACTGTTTGCAGAACAGTTCTTCCATACAAGTGTTTTAATAGTTCTAAACAGTAACATAACTTAACGCCATATTCCACAGACCGTCGTTTTGGATTTCACATTTAGTGGAATGTTTTTTACGATGTCAGTTATTGTTTTCTAAACGTTTTTTTACGCTGTTCCAAATAGTTTTTAACTATTATAGTAAATGTTTGGTAACAGTATTTTCTTATTCGGGTTGGATTTTCTAGTAGTGCAAAAATACTAGAATTCTCAATACTGTTTATAGCCCGATTTTGCTCAGTGTAAACAGAGCTGGACGATCATGACAGTTACACGCAAAGTATTTATTAGCAACAAATACGTAAAACTAACTCAAATGCTACAACCCGCATGAATCAGTATTATACAATGACTATTCCCATTATCTTCTTCCCAAGACACCCAAAAGATTACTTCTATAGTTTTGGATTATTAATGTAAGATAAGGCTTATCATTTTTTCATGAGATGGAATCGTATGGACGCACTTTACGATACAGGGAACGGGTCGTTAAGTAGAGTAACCATTCAATTTTTTTGCTTTTTTCTACTCGCTCCGAGCGAGTTGTATGATACGTGGAATCTTCACTTAATGATTTTCCCATAAAAAGAATAACGATACAACATATCGTGTACTTTTTATACAATTATTAAAATTTAAATGAATGAAATGAAAATCAGTTTAAAAATTAAAGCATTTTATTCACAACACATACATATAATTATTTTAAAATACACACAAATTCAAAAAAAAAAACACTGTTCACACTTCAAATAGTGTCGTCGTGCTGCTGTTTCCGATGCTAACCTGGTTAGTGCTGTTGTCGATTCTGTTGTCCTCCCACCGTTAGAACCGGTGCTATTGCCTAGCGGACCGGCTTAACATAATAATGTTTCCGTTAAAAGGGATCCTTAAGTTAATTCTGGCGTCTGCGTTTTGATCAAAAGACATCCGGCTAGCTGCGACTGAAAAAAATAATTTTCTGTTGGTAAAACTGAAAATTGCCAATAAATCAGAGTACTCACCCTCGCACAACCAGAACTGGCGCTGTCGCCAACCGATCCTTCGCACCATCGGAACCGGTAATGTTGCGTTCCGAATAATCCCGAAACAGTGGAATTTTCTCGAAATGTTCCGGCGAAATGAATTTTATACTCTGCACAAATTAAACCACGTGTGATGTGACAGCAGAAAATATTGGGGTGCGTTGCTAAAATTATCGAATATTTTTCAAGATTATTAGCTGTATCTTTCAGGAATATTTTTTTATCTTATCGTCGCGTTGCCAAATTACTCAAATAGATTTTTGGAAGATTAATCTTATCTTTTAGAAATGGTTTTTTCTCGTTTCTAGCAAAGGCACATTAGCAATTACCCAAAAGAAATCGTAACTATTAATCTAATCAGAACCGAATAATTCGAAAGATTCATAGTATGGTTTCTACCTATGCGGGAATAAGGAAATATTTCTTTGATGGTTTGACACCCCCTTCTACTGCCAGAGGGGAGATATAAAGTGGAGAGAGGGTCACCCATTTTTCAAATAACTTGAAAACTTATCGAGAGTGGATCCGTATATGGCATGGGATCGTATTTGTATAAGGTACACCGGGGTAAGTGGGGACGCGGGGTAAGTGGGGACGGTGGCTATTAAAACAATACTGTGAACTATTTTTTCAAACTTTTAATGCAGAATGTTAAATTAACTTGTAATTTATCCAATAACTGTAAAAAAAGATATGGTTCCGACAATTGCGGATGTTTACGGTGACTTTTTGAAAATTTTATATTTTTAACTACGATGTCGAGATGATGTGCATCTTTTTCAATCGCAAGTTTCTCGTAAACTAGCTGGCTCTTGACAAAAAACTCTACATTGAAACAATCCTTACATTCGAAACAACCAGTCAAGAAAAGAAACGACGGTTAAAAATTGGCAAAAAAGGGTTTATTTGCAAACATCTAAAATTTTGCCTCCAAACCCTACCTGGGATAAGTGGGGACGGCTTTATACATAAAGTCTGCTTCATTTAATATTGGAACACAAACAATTGCGTGTAGTTCAGTCATTTATTAACGAATTCATAATTTGTTTTTCATACAAATGTAGCATTTTCTTTACTCTTTCATTAAAAAAAATTAAAAAAATTATTCATTGCTGTTTCGAAGAAATTCTCGTACTTTTCCCGTAATACGGCACATTAGGCGGCGCACACCCTTTTCGTCCACCGTTTTGGCGATTTGATTCCACCAGTTCTTCATTTGAGTCATGTTCCTAACAAGTTTTCCCTTTGCCTTAAGCCTCCGCTTCGTGATTGCCCAGTATTTCTCTATCGGCCGGAACTGGGGGCAGTTTGGGGGGTTGAGGTCCTTCGGTATTACGCTGACCCCGTTCGTTGCGTACCATTCCATAACCGTTTGGCTGTAATGGCAG
This sequence comes from Uranotaenia lowii, assembly GCF_029784155.1. NCBI lineage: Eukaryota > Metazoa > Arthropoda > Insecta > Diptera > Culicidae > Uranotaenia > Uranotaenia lowii. Next base: position 92,886,012 of record NC_073691.1, read on the forward strand.
CTTGCGAGGTCCGGCCAAAACATTACTGGACGGTCGTGGGCACGAATAAACGGCAGAATCCGTTTCTGTAGGCACTCTTTTTTGTAGACTTCTGATGTCATTGTCTTGTCAGTGAGAAAGACTTTGGTTTTCTTTCCACAACTGCATATCCCCTGCCAATTCATGTACTTGCGGGCGAATTTATCCGCAAACACGAACTTAAATTTTGCAGGTACATCCCCCCGAGCCGTCGCCAAATAAAATTTTTGACCTTGGATTTGCCCAAAGTCCGCCTTCACGTAGGTCTCATCGTCCATCAGAATACATCCGTCGAACTTGGTCAGCACTTGGTCGTACAGCTTTCGAGCACGGATTCTGGCCACATTGTTCTGCTTCAGCGTCCGATTTGGCTGTTTGCTGGCGCGGAATGACCTTATTCCTTCCCGGAGATGGGATGAATCATCCAACAGGATGAAAATCCCTGAAAAAAAAAAAAGAAAAAAAATCCTTCCCGGAGACGAATTCGTCGCACCGTACTGTGAGCGGCCTGGAACTTATTGGCCAAATCGCGGTCTGAAAGATTGGGATTCCTCTTGACGGCCTTGATGACTTTCCCACGCAGTTTCCGGTCGACAGTTCCACTCCGACGCTTCGAATGCGGCTTCCGAGCCGTCGTCAATGTTTCCTTGTACTGCTTGATAACACGCCATACGGTATTTCTGGGCATTTTAAGCTGTTTAGCTAGCTTCGATGCCGACAACAATGGATTTTCAAGAAAGCTGTGCACAATTTGATCTCTCCGTTCGGCTTCCATGTCGGTTGTTTACAAAATGCTATCGTTTGGTGTTATGACATAAATACATGGTGAAAGGTAATGAATTTCCCGACACGTGGGTGAAAAAAGTTTCCAAATCCGTCCACTAGGAGCGCCACAATGAGCAAAAGAATTTGTTCCAATATTAAATGAAGCAGACTTTACTTGATGTTAACACATTTTTTTCAATTTTCTCTCCTTCATTCAATACAATTTAGCTTTATTTAGAATTCAGATCATGAAAAGTTGGAAAAAGTACTTGTTTTTTCTAAAATAAGTATATATTTTCGATAATATCGGATTACACACAATAATCATTGAAAGATGCCTTATTAATAGTACCATAAACTTTTTTCAAAATTTTGGACGGTTCGAGCAATAAAATAACGTATTCAACCAAAAAAACACAAATTTGTTGAAAATTTCCTGTGAAATCAAAGGGAAAATCTATACCGTCCCCACTTACCCCATAAAGCGGGGTAAGTGAAGACACCAGCAGCCCATAACAATTTACATGATAACTTTTTTCGCTTTGCGTCTATCAAGCTCATCTCTTCAGCATTTGTGAACAACATGTTCTGCTTCACATTGAATGCGATTTTATCGAAATTGACCCACTGCTGATTTTTTAAATTTGAACTATACGAAAAACCGTCCCCACTTACCCCGGTGTACTTTACATGTTTTTCTGACCCCTAACAATATTTATACTAACTCGAGTTGAGAAAATGAGACCAAATTTGGCATGATAGGGCAAATAGAGCCAAACTTATAAAGCAAAAAAAAATCCAGAGTCATAAAAAGGATTAAAACTATGATGAAAAAACGATTTTTATAAAGTTTTAAAAAGAGAAACGCAGCTGCAGTTTTATTTTGAAGGAACATCTTTGTTTAGGAATTGAATTTAAAATGTTGTGAAAATGAATAAAAAGTTTAAAAAGGAACGGTTTAAAAAATAAGTAACGTTATTTTCGATCTTTTTCAAAACCTCCTCCTCCCTACTTAGGAGCCGTTCACATACCACGTGGACAACTTAAGGGGGGGAGGGGGGTATGGAAATGTCCACGCTTGTCCACGGAGAGGGGGGTAGGGATTTGGGACATGTCCACGTGGACATAATTACTTTCAAAATATTTTCTAAAGGGAATAAATATTAAGATGATTAAACCAAAATCTTAAAATGGCATACCTTTCCAGTTTAAGTTTAAACAATAAGTAGCTACTTGAAAGCAAGTGATGAATATGATAATTAAGAAATTTAAATTTTTCAATTTTTTTTTATATCAGGAAATTCTTATTCGGTTTTACCGAATCAGCCATTTCTATAACAAAAAGGCAAAAAGTGGGGTTTTCTAACTGTCAAATTGTAGGTATTTAAAATAAAAAGTTTTTGAAATGTGTCCACGTTGACATCTGGGGAGCGGGGTAGGGGTTAGCCAAATGTCCACGCTTTCTACGGAGGGGGAGGAGGGGGTCAAAAATTTAATTATTCTGTCCACGTGGTATCTGAACGGCCGCTTAATTTTATCAGATATTCATTCCAAAACCAAAATCCACAAAACATAACTAGCTACTATGCAAACCACCACCCCCCCCCCCCCCCCCCCCACCCCCGCTAAACGCGTCACATAATATTTGAATGGTCCCTAACTATTATGAATGTGTAATCTGTGTAGCAAAGCATATCGGGTCGGCTAATTCCATATCAAGCCACCGGATTTGCGAAGATCGGAGAAGTCCCCTTGTTACCACCACAGAAATATTTTAGTTCATCATCACCTCTGTATGATCAACATCAGATTTTTGAGTTCAAAACCAAAATTAAAATTTCGACTTCCCCGATTCCCTGATGTTAAAATCAAGTTTATGTTGTCTTATAAACATTCAAATGGCTAACAAGTGGTTTGGATCGAGTTTTAAAGCCAATTCTTAAAAATCCCGCATATGTAAATCATTACGAGAAAAAAAACAGAAAGTTGAATTTCGAGCAAAAATATTTTTTTGAAATAGGATTATCAAATTATCAAAGAGCCTCTCGAGCCACCAAAATGAATGTGATATAGAGTAAATTAGCAATGTTTTTATTTTCCGATATTTCCAAAATGTATTTTCAGTAATGAGACACATGTGTGGAAAATAAATTAACCCAGGAATTAAAAAATAACCTTTGCACCGTTCCGAATTTGGGGAACTCAAACGAATCATTGATGTACTTAGGCCGGAACAAATTTGCAATCCTTCTTTTGTCAGTTGAAACAGCTCGAGGAAGGGTTAAAAAAAATCCAAATTTTCAATAAACGGGAACAAATTATATGCAAGCTTGCATGCAACAAACTTGCATATAATAATTAAATTCGAAAAATCTCGAAAACAAAAGATGATACAATTCTTATCTTCTACAGTTTGACTTTCGGTGTTGCAAATATTTGAATTTTTCAGATTTTTAAATAAAATATCTTAAACCTTTGAATCGGTGACAAAAGGAAAATTTGAAATTTTCTCCGGCCATGGTTTCTATTGTAGAATAAGGATCAAATTTCATATCCCCTCACAAAGCTAACAAAGTATTTCTATGGGTAAAAATATTAATGCATTGTTTGGAGGAAGGTTACCATCAATGTGTTGTTACTCGAGTTCTCATGAATGATCACGGCAAGGTTTTTGTCTGCTATTAGTTCTGTATTTTACGTTGTAGAACATTTCAAGAACCATTAGATACCGATTACTATCAATAATATATGGGTTAAGAAAAAAATGATACCGTTCACTTTTTAGATGTTGCTAAGTCAAAGGGATAAACTTTACTCTTCAAACTACCGAAGATGGTTTCTAGTACAAACTTTCTGCGTTTGATGATCGTGGTTTTTTCAATTTCTCCATATTCTTAATGACGATGTCGTGCAAGGAGCAGTAGCGGTTTCTAACTTCGCTCAGCACAAGCCATAAACTGAGGAATTCTTTCTCGTCCAGTTCCTGAAAATTGTGGATCGTTATGAGACATCGGACGAGATCAAGATTCACGTTAATGTTACCTGAACGGCGCGACGATAGTCATCGATATGCGGATATTTTGCCACCTTGGAAACTACCTTAGCTCGCGATACAAAGTATCGCGAGATTTGATCGAAGAACGCAGCAGCTTCCGTTTCTACGGACTGAATTTCCGCCAGGGTGTCTTCCTGGATCGAAACGCCGAAATTGTTGCCATCTTCAATTTTAGGAATCATAAAGGAAATCCACATCTTGAGCAGATTGGAGTCTTCAACTAGCGCCCGAATCACCGGTTTGACCACCTTGATCAACTCGCAGATGGGTGTGTTGCACTGGACGCGACCACTCGGAAGAACCATCACCTTGGTGCCGCTCACCGAGCAAAGGTCCAGCCGGGCACGTTTGGCTCCCGGTTCATCGGACGATTCGGATGTTCCCTTGTCCCCTTCGGCGTTGCTGGTGATCTCGATGGGGTCTGGTACTGGAATGTTGAGGTCCTAAATAAAGAAAACGAAAAGGTATTTTGTTTTGGTTGTGGTAAGTTAATTTATTTTGACACGTGCTTTCTCACAAGACTACTGTGACAAAGCAAAGCGTAAATTGTAAATTTTGGAATCGAACGAAATTACCTAATCCACTGTCGAAAACTGGCACAAAAAATTTTCAAAGTTTTCATTTCATGCCTTCAACTTTTTAATTTTTTTTTTAGTGTGTTTGCTCTAGCTTTATGTTAACAAGACCGTTATCGTGGATATAATTGTTAGTTAGATCTAAGTGTAAGGATAAGAAGAGTTTTCACATTAACATACATACTTCCGATTTATCTTTCACGTGGATTGATATTCCTACAGTACCGTCAACTGGGGCATCATGCAACACTTTCTAATTTCAATGGCTTCTAAAAACTAATTAGTTTCACCAGTTATTTTTAGTAAAACCATGCGATTTTCGTCCTGCTAAGAAAAAGGGGTAAGTCGCAACAAATTATGTTTTTATTGAAAAATCAAATGAAAACGTTAGACAGTAATTTTTTTATTTTATTCGTATTTAATTTTACATTTTTTTTCAGTCAAAAATGTTTTGAAGGAAAAAGCCCAAGGGTGTTGCATACATTTAGGGGTAAAAAATCTACTAGCTGAAATCATTAAAATTAAAGTTTGGATGGATGAAATTTTGAAAACAACAAACGCGTAATGCAAAACAATCATATTCCAACATATGGAAACAAGATTAAAAAGGTGAATCTTCGATTTGCAATTTCATGCATTTTAGCCCAGACTGGTAACTTATCAAAAGATTATCAAAATTATCAAAAGATTTATTTTAAAAAAGTGTGATTTTCCGAAAAATATTTTTACACACATAGTGTTGGTATAGGATAACAAAAGTAATAACAAGTTTGTAGGTGATTTCATTAAGCCAATTTTTCATACTGGGTAAAGTTTTTTACGGAAAAGAAAAATTTAAAAATTTGTACATCTATTGCTTTATTTTTTTCAATTTTCCATGAGAATCAAAAACTTAAAAAAAACTAGCCCCGTTTGACGGTACATCGGAATATTTCGTTTTATCTATTGCTAAAAGGTAACGTTTTGAAAACTTGTCAGAATTTGTTCTTTTTATTCAACTTTTTCTCTTAAAGTGAGATAAGTGAACATGAGCTAAGCCAAAACTCGTAATAGTTTGGTGTCAGAGGTCACTTCTGAGTCAGAAGTTTTGATTCCAAGCAAACATGACTTTTGTTGAGTAGTTTAATTTTTAATTCGATGCGCTTAAAAATTTCAGAATCATTTTAATTTAAACCTTAGTATGTTAATGTGCTATATTAATCTCTCTTAACGATTTCTATCTTTGACCTTGTATGACAGTTACATGTAACTTTGAGGCCAGCGTATTTCGATCAATAAACTTAAAGCAAAATAAATGAAAATATATGCGAGTTTCGAAAAATCTGTTCCTTATCTGTATGTAGGTATGGTTCCTCTATGGTCCAGCCTATGCCTGTTGGCTTGGCCTTCGAATTTACTTCTAGGTCTTCCACACCAATTTGTCGAAGGAAGACATCTAACCCTCAGAAACTTACAATGGGTGGCATTCCACTTCGCTTGCAATAGTTTTCTTGGGTTATTATCAAACATTCTCTCAGGTTAATATAAAAATACAATGAAATATAAGAATACATAATTTTAAAACATATTTAGTTTAGAAAAATATGTTCCCCATTTTTAGCAATCGATTTGCATAAATTAAGGCGATATACGTATCAACAACACTGACACTTGAAACGCATGTTTGCTTGGAAAGCGCCTGCATTTATGCAAGCATTGCAGGTATGTATTTTCATCAATATGATGGTTACTGAAAAATGGGAAAGTTTTTGTTTGCGATGATATCAAAAAGTGTTTAGAAGCAAACGGGTGGTTGAATGTGAAAGAACAACTTTTATTCTTTGTATATGTATAGTTATAGTGCTATAAAGTCATTAAATGATACATTTTTGATATTTAAAAAGTAAGAAAATTTTCCAAGAGTAAGCCCTTATTGGACAAATGAATAGGAATCCTATCAAATGATAAACTTTGTAGAAAAATTGAAATAGAAATATTGGGAGGGCCTAGGGAAGGGAGGGAATATGTGAGGATAAAATTTAATTTGCATTTTAAAGCTAAAACTATTAAGCAATTATAATAATTTTTGCCGCTAGATGTATGCATCATCATTGTTTTTTTTTTTCGATTAGAAATGTTTTTAGAAGAAAACGTTTAAAAGCAAGTTAAAATTGATAAATTAGAATTTGTAAACAATTATGAAGGTGTTTTGTATCCTTTATGACCAAGAAAACTTGTTAAAACCGTAAAAATGGAGACTGATCAATGTAACCCCAAGGTATCAATTCCTGAACAGCGAAGAAATCGATTTTTAAATTCAAATTCAAAGTACCGTGAAGGACCCAATGGCCGCGCATTTAAGCTATGATGAATGTTCTCTGTGCCGTACAAAAATCGTTTTTTGTGCGATTCCGAAAACAAAAGCACTGACACGTAGTCAATCTTACGTTCTTTAAGGGAAAAATTTAAAAGTGAGAGATTTTTCATTCTAACGTCACAAAAAACGCGAATTTGTAAAAAGTGTTGGTGTACCAATGACCGCGCACGCTTATGATGCTTGTTCCAATCGCCGCTCACAAGTGTACCAATGGCCGCCCACTTCTTAATTTGGTTTAAACAGTGAATAAGGTATCCAAACAGTTTAAAATGCTGTTTACATAGCTCTCAGGCTCATTGCGATTATTCTCAGGTAAGGATTTTCAAGATTCACTCAACAAATACCGATTTGTCGTCATTGTTTTGTGAAACTAGTCTAGTGCAAAATTAGTATGAGGCGCCATTTTTACAAAGCATTATTTTGTCGGAAGATGGAACAATGTTTTCGGTCCCGATTTCGATAAATCATCACAAATTCGGCGAGCTGTCTGAAAATCCACGAGGAAACTGACCAACTAAAACTAAACAGATCCGGATTGCTATCTAACCTAAAATTTCCAACACTTTGTAGCAATTTTTATTAGATAATCGTTTCTTCTGACACTTTTTAAAAAAATTGTGCTTTTTCAGCCGGTTATGTGAAGGAAAACATTGATTGGAATACTTGCCTGTGAATCTTATGTAACCTTTGTGAAATTCCGAGGAAGTTCTCTAAGTTTAACTGCTGATAAATACTAGAATACTATCCGTGCGCGGCAATAGAAACATTCGAAAATCAAGTGTACCATTGGCCGTGTACAACAAAATTGTCATTTTTTCCGCAACAGAACCTTCAAACTGTTCACTTTTTTTTTCACAATTGATTCATTATACAGCAACAAATAACTTACGTTCGAAAATTTTTGCAAAAGTGCTCGAATTAAACACAAAAAACTGAATTACAAAAAGGGACCCGTTTAGCTCACTTGCTAAGGACAACAGAAAAAATGGCATCAGACAAAAACGATGTTTGTTTTTATTTTTTCCTGACCTCAAAAAGCAGAATAAATTTATTTCTAGTATGGCAAGTGAAAGATACGTAGCGGAGGTATCCGAAAATGCGAAACATAGAAATTTTCGTTGTTGAATTTCGGAGAAAATAAAGATTAAAGTTGAAAATGCGCGGCCATTGGTACTGCGCGGCCATTGGTGCTTTCACGGTAGTCTAATATATTTCTGCAACCATGTTTTACGTTTATAAGAGTCCAGTACTGGTTTTAAAAATACGAAACATGCCACATTCCCCTTAATAGGAAAAATAATCGAAAAATATTGAAAAAAGTGATCAATATAACCCCGTATAACGGACGGTACCCGGATTTAAATGTTCCAGAGCATAATACTCACGATCAAAACAAATATTTAAATAAGTAAACCAATATAGATTTTCGGTGCCCTAAATAAAAACAGCATCGGAGGTCTATGATGGGTAGAATCCGCAATGCACTTACCTGATAGACATCGGAAAAGTTCCGTTCGGCAAACTGGGGCGTCGCCAAAAGATCGTTTAGCTTGACGATTTTCTCCGGAAATCCTTTGATGATGAGATCTTCGGCTTTCTTGATCAAAGTATCCTTGTACTCTTGGACCTAAAATGAAGAAAACAAAGCATGTATTTTTAGATCAACTGCAACATGTTCGAACCTATACAATCATGCTTGAGAATTCTATGGATGAAATCATTTTTTTTTTCTTTGGAAATATAATTCGGCTGGGATTCCAAGTTCTGCGGACCAAAATCGGTTATGCTAGAACGCGTTCCTCCTAACCTTACTTTTTGCGTAGTACTGAAAATCCAGCTGCAAGTCTTTAGTTATACAAAAACTCAACTGCTTTGGAAGCAACGTTAACTGATGATAGAAGAATTATCTTTCGTTACTTTTCTGACTAAAATTCAGACCTAGCGTAAATCACATCCAACAACGAAGAAAAATATAGCGCGAATAAAAATTTGATAACTGCAGCCTACTGCGTCTCAGCGGATAACAATATTCATAGCTTACCTTTTTCGCGATTTCGTCTCCGTCTCCCATGGCTAGCGGATGCTCGTCGAAGGAAGGTTTTCGTATGCGGACAAAAAGTTCTAACTAGAGCAGAATATTCGATCAAAACCGATCGTGGAACACGGGAACGAAAATGCTAAACAGCTTGCCGAGTGATGGATTTTTCCGTCTTCTCTTCTGTCAGAAGATGCAGCAGCACAAAAGCATCCAACCGCGAGTGCGAACGAAGTTTGCCAAACAACAAGAAAAACGCGTGATTTGATTCCAGTGTGACCAGAAAAATCAATTAGGTAGCTGTTATCATTTTAGGTAGATTTTAGTTGCGAAGAAAAATTCTTGGGTATGTATTTTCATCTGTCATAGAGTTGTTTTTGACATTACTTACACACACACTTGCTGAGCGTGTACATATGAGACGAGACAATTAACCTCATAAACTCTGGGTACAAAAAAACGGACAGTCGATAGACAACTCAGAGAATGTCGGAACTCAGAGAATGTCGAGAGTCAACAATGTAAGAATTTGTTTGTAAATTACAAGTTGCAACTGATAACAGTATCAAATTGATTTTTCATTTATTCTGTCGGAGAACGACGGCCATAAATAGAAGTTGTCAGAGGACAACTTCGAACAGAAGGAAGAAGAAGAAGAAGAGAATGACGATAATTAAAATAATCTTTTTTTGTTTTATATTTTCGGCAAGGACCATGGGAGAACATTAAAGCCAAAGTGAAATCTGGCAACCTTTTCTACTAGCTGTCTTCTGCAGGGTTGCTTACTGGTTGGCGCAGCTGCAGGGCTGCATTAGATTTGTCGGAGTAACTGTCGGAATACCACGGAGAGAAAACTAAAGCCCTAAAATAAAAGTGCGGCAGACTGTCACTGCGGAATTCCAATCGAACTGTCAAAAGTCGTTCCAATCGAGCATAACCATTTTTATCTTTTCAAATTCGTGGGAGGTAATGTAATCTGTGTGACTGAGACTTTAAATTTTTTAATTGAAATTAATCAAGAATGCAGAGAAAATTCATTGGAGCAAAATGGAAAGAAGCACTTCATTTTTATTTTAACAATTGACACAACGGAGAACAAATTAAATAATATTCACTAAACGAAAATCAACTTCACAATCTGCAACACAGCTGCACATCAACATGAAGTCATGCGAATGTTTACGTTATTGGCAGTGTTGAAAGATTATAGAAGCTTTTTCAGTGCTACCAAATCGGTGAGAAATTGAGTCTGCCGCACTTTTATTTTAGGGCTTTAGAGAAAACAGCTGATTTTATCGAATTTATTTATCTACAATTTAAACGAATATTGTCGCTGAATCCCCAAACCGGAGTTTTCGTCAACATCAGCGACGGCTACATCACTGGCGACATCACTGACGACATTCCATGTTGACCAGACATCTGTCAAACATCTTCCGAGTGTCGAACCAAACAGAAGAACGGGTTGCCAATCGCCGAGGTGTTTGAAGAATTGTTCATCGTCGCTGTTTGGCAAGGTTGCCAATCACCAGCGCAAAAACTTCGGATTTCAACTTCATTGACAATATATGGGGAATATTGTAGCTGAATCCCCAAACTGCACACAAAACTTTCGAGGCTCCACTTAGCAAAAATTCGCTGTTACTTTCCGTTAGCAAAAATATTTTTTTACTTTTGAGTTAGCAAAAAGCACAATTTACTTGATTTTAGTAATCAGAAAGTTTATCTTGCTCGATTTTAGTAAAACGAAAGTTTTCTAGCCGCCTTATTTCTAGATAGCAGCCGCTGCCGGTAGAGACAAAAAAAATAAACTGACGGGATTCAGTGCCGTTCCGGAAATTCGATGCTGGCGGTTCTTTTGGTGGCTAAGTTCACGACAAATTGGTAGCCAAATCGATAGTGGATGCAAACAGGTAAGAGTCGATCAAGAAGTGTAAAATGTTTTTTCCTATTAGGTTGCTGCTGCCGGTGGGGTTCCGGGTTTTAATTGCAACAGTCCGAAAATCGAAAGGGACAAAGCTGGAATTTCAATGCGGTGCGTCCGGAACAACCCCGGTGTCGATCGCTTGGCATTTCGCGTTCCCAGGATCGGAACTAAATAAGTTCCATGAAGTGTCGAAATAAAGAGAAAAATCAATTGAAAGTAAACTTATTTTTGTATTCTTTTCAATAATCTAACGTGATCTAACATTCCCTAAGAAATTGCAAAGAAAAACAATAAATATTGAAATTTCAGGTCCGGGGCCATCTTTTCCTCCGGTTTTTGCTAGAAAAGTGAGCAAAAATTGCGGCGGCTAAATTTGTCTCTCGTTTGCTAAAATTTTAGTTCGAAAAAATTGCTAAATTGATTGCTAAGATTTTAGCTGGTCAAATTTGAGCAAAATTTTGCTAATTTCCGGCCTCAAAAGTTTTGTGTGTGGAGCTTTCGTCAACATCAACACGGCGACTGCACTGACGACATTTCATGCTGACCAAGTTTTTTTTTATTTTGAATTGCATTTTTACATTTCTTCATTCAGTTTTTCAAGTACTTTTTTTCAGATATTCGCAAAGAAAGTGCACAATGGTAAAAATCTTTAATTTATTAACGCTATAAAAGTTAACTATCAAGACTTAACGTATTAAAACTTCACAGTTGTGAAACGTTAATTTAATTTAAAAACATTTTTATATTCACTGCAGTGCAAAATATGCTTGAGCAAAGAAATAAGCTAAGTTTGTGGTCGAAACATCTCGATTTTTTCCGGCATTTTACTCATTAATATAAATAAAATCCCGACATTTTAATGCTCCTCCCAAATGGTTAACAATCCTGGAATAAACGACTATACACACAAAACTTTCGAGGCCAGAATTTAGCAAAATTTTGCTCAAATTTGACCAGCTAGAAATTTAGCAATCAATTTAGCAATATTTTTTAACTAAAACTTTAGTAAATGAGAGAAAAAGTTAGCCGCCGCTATTTTTGCTCAAATTTCTAGTAAAAACCATTGGAAAAGATCGCGCGGGATTTTGTATAGAAAAATTAATTTTTTTTATTGATATTCTTGGGGAATAACCAAACCAAGTACAGAAACAGATTCTTTTTCTTCTATTTATTTATTGGGACATTTTTATGAATTCTCACTTATTTTTTTTTTCACTTTGTTCATGTAAACTTATCCTCCGGGTGGCGGAATCCGGATCGAGATTTTTACCCGTTCCGGATTGTTCCAAAATGGCGGGGTTGATTTCAGTTCTTGGTGTCTGTTCTTAAAACTTTAAATTGTGCCAAGACTTGTCATTTTTCCCGCCGACCATTCTTGGATTGATGTGATGCCGGCAGCGGGAACCTGGTTAAAAAAATACAAAAAAGTTAGACATTATAAATCGGAATTTCTTGTTGAGATCTATCCTCACATGTACGCTTCCTGTATCGACATAAGTGCACCGTTCGGAAGTCGATTTGGTCACAACAGCCAACGGCAGCCGCGAACTCTGCTTCCGCACTAGATTTCTGCTCGTTGGATTTGGTTGGAAACGGTTGGCGGCGGCAAAACGGCTTCTGTCAAAAATCAAACGGCTACCAAACTTTGGTTTTACTCAAAAACAAGCAAATTTAGCATTTTGCTGACTCGAAAGTTAAAAAAAAATTTTGCTAACGGAAAGTAACAGCGATTTTTTGCTAAGTAGAGCCCCGAAAGTTTTGTGTGTAGATTGCACAGCAAATTTTTTTTTGCTGGAAACCAGCAAAATTTTGCTGGTTTTTGTCCCGCTGACTTTCCAGCAATTTGAATTGCTGGAAAAAACAGCAAACGTTAATGCTGGTTTCCAGCAATTCAAATTGCTGAAAAATCAGCAATCCAGATTGCTGGAAACCAGCTTTTTCTATCAAAACAACCGGCCGTATTTAGTATCAAATTTATATTGCAATTCAAAATTAAATTTTGATTATTGGCTGTGCATATAATTAGAAATAAAATCAACTATTTTCTCCCATTTTCAATAAGAGATTTATTAATTTCTAGAAACACATTTTTTTCAACTTTCTACACCGGCTCTGGGGTGGCAGCTTTGTGCCAAAGTGTTGATCATCCGTACCTGTAAAAATAGTTTTGATAAGTATCTTTTATGGAACACCAACCTGTCCAATAAAAACTCACCCTTGACTTGATGACTGGTTGCTACAATATACAGGAAAGTAAAAATAATTAAATTAATCTAACTAAAATTCGTAAAATAGAGTCTCACCTTGCTTCAGAGTACGAAAACAAACAGACTCCAATTTGACAACTCGATTGCTGATTTTCCAGCAAACTAGAAAAATTACTGGAAAGTCCAGCAATTTGAAAACGGATTGCTGATTTTCCAGCAAAAATGACAAGACTACAACCGAATGCTGAAAAATCCAGCAATTGGAAACCCGATTGCTGGTTTCCAGCAAAATTTTGGATTGCTGAACGTTTCCAGCATTTTTTTTTTTGCTGGAAATCGAGGCAAAAATTTACTGTGTGTAAACTTTCTGAGAGAAAGTTCAGTCATGATGAAATGAATATATTCTAGGATGCCATAGTATTTAGGGCATCCGCAGCAATCGTGAGCAAAGTGAAAATGCTCACGAGTTTAATCACTTCCATACCGCACCGCGGGTTAGTATGAAGGTGAGCAAAATAGGGCCGTTGCCGTCGAGACCGACAAAATCACCAAATTTGCTCAGAGCAAACGCACCAATACGGGAGTATACGCGGCCCGATTTTGCTCATTTCAGCGGACCGGTTTTGGTATACACACTCTTTCGCGCACCGGACGGAAGCATTTATATTTCCAAATTGAGCATTGCACTGAGAAATCTTTTGCAGAAAATATATTTTTTTAAATTAATAAGAACCAAATAAATTTCTGAGCCGTGAGTTTTTCAATTTCGAGATGGTGATTGTTGCCTATGTTTCGACATCCTGGAGGAACTAGCCGTACAGTAATAGCAGGGCCAAGCAGATCCCAGCGACCAGCCCAGCGGGTCCAGGAAGCAGCAGTCATCCGAAAGTCAACGGAACCTGCGCGAAATATACCAGCTGCTGTGGGGTTCCACCATCAAGCAGGAGGTTTTCCGCCGCTAGTCCCAGGATTCAGCTTCAGTGAGTCGGAACCGTTCACTCCAGCGTGCCATTTTGATCGGAATAACAAAACAACAGAAGAAGTGAAACCAGACAACTGGCCGAGTTTTAACCGGTAGGTGAATTGTCCGTCGGTGTATTCTCTTGGCTGAAAAAAGCAGGTTCCATTGAACAATCGAGGGCAATCGTTCAGGTGAGAAATTCATTAATTTTGACATTATACAGTTAGTGATGAAAACAAAAACAAATCTCTTTCAGGACCTGGACCAAAAATCTGGCAAATTTTGAATTATATCCTTCGACATGGTTCAGGAAAATAGTTCATTTAAGTGATTCACGGGAGAACTCGTAGTTTGTTTTTCAATCAGTGTTGTTTGTAATATTATTTACTATGAACTTCATTGATAAAATCGTTGAATTAAGTGAAAGAGTGTTATAACAAGTATTCACCTTTTTTCCGTTTTAAGAAAACATTTTACATGCACATACGTTTTATTTGTGCCATAAACGTTGGTTTTATGAGCGTTTAATAAAGTGAAAAAACTGATAATCAAGTGTTTTAATTGATGATCATCATCGATTCTTGCAACTTCGACTCCCAACTTGAGAGCTGCATTACCCGAACTTAAAAATAAGGCGTTCGCATCAGGAGAAAATTCTCCCACGCAAGATCCCTTTCTACTGTTGGCGCTAACACGAGACATCTGCTTCAATCATTCTGCCACGGCTCCAGCGAATCTTCAGAAAAAAATATTTAAAAATTGTACCGGCCTACGCCAGCTCCTGGCCAGGGTTCTGAATGACTGGTTTAACTGTGTCACCTCCTGGATGCTGGAATTGGCCCAAATGTGACGAACATAGCCGCTTTGAGTTTTCACCGATGCCTCGGCCACCAGCTGAAATCTGTTGGCATTGATGATTTTAGGTTACATCGTGACTGCGGTGCTTCAGCTGGCCTTACAATTCGGTCGCTCGGAGGACACAGAAATACTGTTTCCAAATAAGTTCCGTTAACTATTTTCTCCATTTGTTTTATGAAAAACAGCAGTATCTGGCAAATTACAAAATATAGTTACAATTGAATTAATTTAAACTGTAATTACATACCTGATCCGGGATATTTTTCATTGATAAGTTCCTCAAGTTTTTCCGGCACCATGGTTTCCTTCGAAGGAGAGGTTTTACAAAAAGATTTCAAATTTCTCTGTCGACAGCAAAATGTCAACAAACTCTACACGCTGAAAGGCGTTAACTCAGCACTAAACGGTAGATTTTTTTTCAGTGCATGTTTGCTCTCGCCCCTTTCTTGTGAGCAAATTTGGTGATTTTGTCGGTCCCGACGGCAAAGGCCCTATTTTTCTCACCTTCATACTAACCCTTGGTGCGGTATAAAAGTGATTAAACTCGTGAGCATTTTCACTTTGCTCGCGATTGCTGCGGATGCCCTCACTAGAAAGGGGCGAGAGCAAACATGCACTGAAAAAATTCTGCCGTTTTAAGCAGAATTAAACAAACGACGTCGCAGCGTGTAGATGTTTGTTGATATTCATTTTAAGAAAAAAATTGTATGAGATTAAAATTGTGGATGGATTTTTTTTTGGAATTACCAGTTGAATTCGCAATTTCGTTACATTTTTTCGGGTTTATCCAGGTATTGTCAAAAATGGTCATATAACTAGAAGAGCCGTTTGGAGGACGAAATGGGGCAAGAAGAAATTTCCCTAGCCGATGCGCTATTCTATGTGGAACAACCTTACATCGAAGCCTTGTACCGTTGTTTCCTTCGAAGAACGCAATGGGGTCTGACTAGAATTTCCCAAAACATCAAGCAAGCGATGACACATGCGAATTTGGTATTAAAAATTGAATCTTCTCATTCCTTGTCGTTTTCTACACCCAAAATTCAGCCTCTGTGCCAATGGCGTGTAGTCAATTTCATAGCATCATTGGTACAAGAAGATAACGCGACCGGCACTGATTCGATTTGCGCCCACCGGCATTAACCTCCCAGCGCAACCGAATTGCGTATGTCTGAATGAAACAAAATAAAAACGTTTTCGCGTCCCTCCCCATCGCATCACAAGC
Source organism: Uranotaenia lowii (assembly GCF_029784155.1). Taxonomy (NCBI): domain Eukaryota; kingdom Metazoa; phylum Arthropoda; class Insecta; order Diptera; family Culicidae; genus Uranotaenia; species Uranotaenia lowii. The sequence goes on from NC_073691.1 coordinate 92,901,994, forward strand.
CGAAGAAGGATGGAAATAAATACCGGCCAACACCAGGCAGCCAGCGAACCGAGCACTGTGCGTGTGAATGTAGCAAAAGCAACAACAAAAACATCCTTCTAATTCAATCAACCGGCAAACACGGCTAAGCTGTGCGTGTGTATGTAACAAAAGCAACAACAAAAACATTCCTTCAATTCACCGGCAAACAACACCGGCCAAGCTGCCCGGCTTCAGCAGCTGTGTATATGTAGCGTGTGTATGTAATAGCAGGCAGTAAGCAAAGCACAGTTCTCATTCAATGGGTTTCCCGTTCCTTCACTCCCGTTCCCTTTCCCGTTTCCATCTTAAGACAAAGGAATGCATTGAAAGGAGGCCAAACGCCGGGAAGCCGCCGTTGTACGTTTTTTTTTTGTGATTGATCGGTAACAGAAAGCCTATGACAAATATACCTCGTCCTGCATGAAACTCGGATAGTACACTGGTTAGGATGTCGGACTGGCAAGACGATACAATTGGTGATTTGAGTTCGATTCTCACCACAGCGCTGTGTGTTTTAATTTTTATTTTCTTGTTTCTGGGATGAATTATCCAATAGGAAGGAAATCCCATAGAATGTTTTTCTTGTTTCGCTTGAATGTAGTGGTCATCATTTTGGTTGGGAGCCGAGTCCTTATACCAGTTACGGTTTTTCAAACATACCGTCTTCGGCACAGTGCACATTTCAGCGCATTATCGGCACAGAGATTTGCTAAATAGGCATAGGATTTTTGCAACCTCTTCTATGGGTGTAAACAAAAATTCATTTCTTACAGATTCAACTCTGGACTTAAAGTTGGTATTCCAGTTGAATAACATTGTGAGGGGCTAACCCGCATAGTTGAGGATTGATACCAAACGATTTCTTAAATAGTCAAACTACGATTTGGTGATGCGTAAAACAACAATAAGCAAACGCAAATTGAAAGCATGAAAAACATTCCTCAAATCGTGAAAACCGAATTGATTGTATTTTAAATATGTTGTTAGGTAATGTAACTGTTCAAACCTGTTAAGACAGAGTTGTATGGAAAAACTGTTCCACTAACAGTCACGTTAAGATGCAACATCTGCTTATGGAAAACGTATCCTGTTTATCAAACTGCATGGATAACAGTTTTTCTAAAAGTTTTCTTGTATCGTAAAGATTACAGTAATGGTTTTGAACCGATCTGACACATTGTTCTTCAAACATTATTCAGACTTTTCCCTAAACCGTTCGGTAAAAAAGGCACCCACACATGTATAGATTTTCAGTTTACTTTTTGCAAAAGAGAAACACAGAATGTAAAGTTTTTAAAACGATGAATTTATTTGATTTCTTTTTTTCACGATTTCTAATATTACAGTCATACTTACCTGTGCTTACCTCCTCTTTCATACTATCCTCCTCCTGGAACGGCAATCGGCAATGTAGTCCCAATAAATTTGCTTTCCAAAAGAGAATGTTGGTGGTGATTGATCGACTATCGAGGCTTGGAGATTTCTACGCCAAAAGTTCTGCGGGAGTTGGAGAACAGCAACGAGTCAGGTCGCAGGAGTTTCAACCAAGGCTGCCGAAATCACAGAAAAATCTGTAATTTCACAGAATTTTGAGCGAATTTTCATCACAGAATCTGTGTCACAGAACACAGAATTTTGAAAAATTCACAAATTTCACAGAATTTTATAAATTTTGAAAGGATTTCCCTAATCATAATTTTTTTGGCCAATATAAAATTTAGATTTTTACTTTGTAATTTAGTAAAGTATGATAGGATTGGTAATTTTAATTGATTTTAATCAACTTAAATGTAAAAAAGACTCAATTTATCAGGAATTTTCAATTAAATTAAAGGAAATAGCATCACAGAAAACCATCACAGAATTTCTGGGTAGATTCACAGAAAGTCAGAATTATTTTTCTCAAAAAACACAGATTTTTTTTCGGCAACCTTGGTTTCAACACCGTCAAAGGAGCTAAACCGGCTAAACCAGCTGGACGCTTTTGATGGTTTTCGCGGGATTTTAGTTTCCCCCCAGCAACACCAATTTTTTTCGGCCGCCATTTCACATGAAGTCGATGATTATCTGAAAAGAAAATACGGTGGAAAAAACTGAAAGTAATTGAAATTTCTCAAACTTACGTGATGTTTTTTGTAAATACTCCGTGGAGACTACATAAACGGCGAATGATACACACGCGCAAAACCGGACGGCTGAAACGCATCGCAATACCGAAGCAAAAATTCTTTCGATGGGTTGGTTCAGTGGTGACAACCACATCGATTCACTTATGATATACAAAAAATATTAAAAAAAAACCTTCGATAATTTCTCTGAGAGTAATATTAAGAATCATAAAAAAAAACTCCAGATATAAAAAACATGTTATAGCATGTGATTCTATAGTGTATAAACTTGTATAGCTAGTAGTGTATATCTTACGAACATTGAAATTCATTAATGATATAATGTGTTGTTATTCTAAAAAACACCTCACAAATATGGATTTTACAGTATCCAATAATTTTATGATAATATAATGAAACAAAAATAAACAAGCAAATAAGAACTATGCCTTTAAATATTTTCATATTTCAATCCAGCTTGATAGATCCGTGTACGTGAAACTACTTGATATGGGAGGTGAAAGCAAAATGTTTTTGAATTATTCTTAAAACGAGTTTTTTTTAAATTAATATATGAAAAACCACCTGACATGGCAGTAATTTATTAATGAATGTGACATGGTAAACTCAACCTGAAGGTTCGTTTAGTTGGCTAAGAAAAATATCTAATGATTCTGCAGGTTTTCTTAAGTATAACTTAAAATCTTGATGCATTGGAGCGGTCCGTCAATAAGTTGAATACTGCTTGGTATCGATTGGATTCTTTGTAAATTCTTCTGGCATCTCTGACCCGCGACTCGGCCAATATTTGAAGTGAATTTGACATAAGGCATGGATGGTATGGGTAACAGTTCGTGATAATTTTTACGATCATTGAAAAATTGAAGTAAATCGTTTAAACCATTTGTTCACCGTTTCAGAAATCATCACTTTTTCACATAAACGTTCATGTATCGTTTTTATCGTTGTCAAAGAACAGTTTAACATAACACGGAGAAAAAAGACGACAGTTGTTCCAATCATTTCAGCTTGTTATACCAATAATCGAAATGCAGTTGATTTTTTCGTATTGAACTACTTATATAATAGATTCAACTACAAACTTCTAATAGTCCATACGCAATCAACTACCAATATAATGCATTCAACTGTATGATTTATGTTATGCATTCAACTAAAAATACAATAGATTCAACTACAAACTGCTGATTGACCTTATGCAATCAACTATGAATATAATAGATTCAATTGTAATGGTATAATTGATTCAACTGTAGATATGATAGATTCAACTACAATTTTATGATTGATTTTAGGCATTCAACTATAAATATAATAGATTCAACTGTAGTGGTATAATTGATTTAACTGTAAATATGTTAGATTCAACTGTAGTGGTATAATTGATTCAACTGTATATATGATAGATTTAACTACAATTGTATGATTCATTTTAGGTATTCAACTATAAATATCATTCCATTTTTTCAGTTAAATTATACCAATCATCAAAGCCTAGTTGATTTTATCGCGTCAAACTATAAATATAAAAGATTCAACTACAAACTGTTGATTGACAAAATTTTTATATACAGTTGATTTTTTCAATCAGTGGGATTTTAAAAAACGTAGTTTGACTATACGTGCTTATGCGTGTAGTGTCCAGTCCAGCAAGAGAAAAAAAACCGGCAAATTTGCAAGATAAATATTTATTTAACGCGTTTGTTCTGGAACGAGCAGGGGAAATTGAACCACCCTATTGAACCAAAAAGGGCCCAGTAGTACATCGCCATGCTGTTAGCTTTAACGGCAGCTATGCGCGCCAAAATGCATCGGGCATCATCGGTTCCGAAGACGATTGACACAGGGTCGAGCCAAAGTTGGTCCTTGGTTCGATCTCTTTTCCCGACCAACCAACAGAAGCGAAGGTTCACCTTATTAGAGGCAAGATTGGCCAGTGTAAGTGCCCAGAATGGTCAAGTCAGAGGCCATAAGGGCCAAAAGTATTGTGTATCAGAAGTCCTCCTAGTTTGTAAAATAATTGTTAGCTAATACAGTCCACTATTTGTAACGTTTGTTTGAATGAGTGAGTTTAATTTCTAAGAGAAATATCTGATGCTATCGCTGAATACGTCAGGGGCGATCCTGAACAGCGTTCATCATCGAATTCGTCGGCGAAAAGCACAACCGGCTACCCTCAAAACGGTTCCTGGCAGCGGTCGAAGTGCTGTTGCTGGAGTTCGCAAACGATTCCATATGGAATCGCATGTTCCTGCTTACGGTCGTAGTGCTGATAGCAGTTCCCGACATCGTTCGTAACCGCTTTCCGGCTGCTTGTAAAACTGTTTCCAGCATCAAATCGACGAGGGCCTTGATGGGGGAACGTAAGTCCTTTGCAATGGCAGCGGTGTTCTGGCCTGTCGTGGCCAGCAGTTCTTGGTAAATTCATTTTCACACAGTACAGTACTCACCGAAACTGCGAATTGCAAATAGATCCCACAGGAAACACAAAAGAAATCGTAAGGTTTTCTTTAATTTTTAAAAACATTTTGTTCCGGAAAAAAATTTATTTCGACAAAATAAAAAAAAATTAATGTACGTGTGTTTGTGTCTTCCAGGGAATTTTCTCCTGTGTCCCCAAAATTGTATCCACAACAATAGCGGAAGGCTACGCTTGCTGCCTGTTCGAAAAATAATATTAGCGGCTGGGAAAACTAACCAAATGAACCAAAGTATCGGAATTGGTTGTGATGATGTGTGTTTCTTTTGTGAAATACTGCAGAAATGGAAGCTTAAGGAGTGCAAGGAAAATCAGGAGATCGGGCGCAAGTTGCCCTCGGAGAAAGATCCGAATCCTCCTCTGTTCAAGATGCATATTTTTGCCCCGGACCAGATCATGGCCAAGTCTCGGTTCTGGTATATTTTTCGGCAGCTGCGAAGTCCAAGAAGGCCACCGGCGAGATCGTTTCGGTGAAACGCATTTTGTGTTACCTCCATAACGGTTTAAGTTTGGTTAAACATGAAAAAGGAAAATTAATTTAAATAAAAATACAATGTTTCTACTCTTTTGTTAGCTTTCATTTCGGAACCTAAATTAAAGGTTCTGAGTCATCTGAAATAGTTAAAACCTATAAAACTTCTGAAAATACATTTTTCCTAATTGTATATATGAATAAAATCAAATAGAATAAACTTTTAATTCTATACTACAAAATAATTGGATCAATTATAAATATAATTAAATCAACTTTTTTTGTATAATTGAATTAATTATATATATAATTGAATCAATTATACAATTATATTTGAATCTATCATATTTATGGTAGAATGAAGAAATTCAATCATACATATGTAGTAGAATCTATGATATTTATAGTTGAGTGCGCAAAATCAATCATATCGATATAGTTGAAGCTATTATATGCATTATTTAACACACAAAAAGAATCCGATAATCTATTGTATATATGGTTAAAAGTTTCATATTTATAGTTAGCCGAGAATTAATCAGAAATATGATTGAATATAAGTGGATTATAGTTAAAAATACTATACTTTTTTCTCCGTGAATAGCTACCTTTACAGAAACAATCACACAATCTAGAGTCGTAGATGTATCGTATAGACTGTTTGAGATATAGTTTTTTAGTATGCGGGAACTGATGAAGTTTTAAACACATGGCAGAAGGTTGCCGACATGTTGAAAGAAGGTGGAGTTACCGTTAAGAATGTTTTCTTGCCCTATACTTCGGCTTCAATTTTTGTTTACTCGATTCTGAATCAATGCGAAGTGGCCAGCAATATGGCTCGCTATGACGGAAACGAATACGGCCATCGGCATCGGTCTGATGAAGATGTTAGTACCGAACAACTGTATGTCAAAACACGAGCCGAGGGCTTCAACGGAGTTGTTAAAAATCGCATCTTGGGCGGAAACTTTTTTTATTGCGCAAACTAATTCCATGAAATATTTCCGAAAAGCCCTTCAAGTCCGACGATTGCTTGCTGAAGATTATAAGTTTGCAACTAATGGGACCCAGTTTTTCGGAGCAGCAACTATTTCAGTTAGCACGTTGGATAAAAAAAAAGTTGAAGATTTTTTAGAAAAGTATGATTTTAATATAAATATAATAAACAAATTAAGTTGAATTTTATTTGAATTGTTTAGTTTGTTGATTTTTGTTTTTCGGGTCCATGTGTTAGGAAATATAAGTGCCCGGCGTTTTGAAAGCAAAATAAAGCTTAACTCGAAAATAGATTGTTATCTGAACTTATTTTATTCAATCAAGTCATTCTACAATTCAATAAGTTTTTAATCATAATCCAGCAAACGGGTGACACGGAATTGGAAACACCGGTAGCGAAACTCAACGCTTTACCGAAAGGGTCATAGTTGAATCGGTCGCCGAAAACAACCACCATCGGTTGAAAGCGGTGTCCTATAGATATATGATGACGAGGCCAAGCGAAGCAAAGATCCTGCTCGGAAGTTCTTGCTGCATCCGTCATCGGACCCTATGGCTGGTCGTCGAATCTGCTTAGCCTTGCTGCTGCTGTACGGCATGTTCAACCAGGATGTAGACTTTGACGTCACGTTACGGATAGCAGCTAACCCGTCGAATAACTGCCAATAACCCCCAGGCCCTTTTATGACCAACATTAATCGAAATTTTAGCACAAAAACTGACGACTCCGAAAATTTGCTCGGTCCGTAATAATTTAAGATTAAGATTATCTTCAAAAGTTTTCTCAGTGCAATGCTAAATTTAAAAATAATTATGCTACCGCCCGGTGCGCGAAAGAGTGTGTATCCCAAAACCATTTAATTACATTTAATAATCCATAAAAAATTTTCCCGGTTTTTATTTGAAATTCCCGGTTTTGATTTGAAATTCCCGGTTTTGATTTGAAATTCCGGGTAACTTTAAACACACTGGTAACCACAACGTATCTCAACATCTTCAAAATTATTGTTTTGATGCCAATTAGCACAGAAGGCATAAATCATAAATAACAGTAATTTTTTTTTTTGACTCAATTGAATTTTTCAACGTTTTCTTCCTAAAACAAATATTCTCAAAAGATGGACAATTGCCCTCATGCAATTCTCTAGGACCTTCCACTGTTCTTATGTTCATTTTTTATTCAAACTTAGCCATTTGATAGGGGTTTTAGCCATTTGTTCTATACAGGCTTTCTCATAGAAAATGTCTGTTTTTTAAATATCCAAAAATATTCTATGATATTCTATGACCATAGAAATAACTCTAAATCTATACCTATACAAAGGAAAAAAGTAAAAACTTTCATATAAATCAACTAACTTTTCAAAACTTCATTTTAAGTAATATAAAAAATCTCGAACTCCTAAGCAAATTCAGTCTATTTTGAACACAATTTATAGGTTTTCAAACGTAGAAAACAGTTTTCAGATATTTTAATTTCAGACTTAGTTAATGATTATTATCTGCAAAAAATTCATGTTGATCAAAGTTACCCCGTTGATCAAAGTTCCCCCAGTTTACGGTACTCCTTTCTCTTAATAGGTTGAAAATTGCTTGATTTTGTTAATTTTTAATCAACTGGTAGAAACAATATATTTTCTGACTACGTCAATTAGATGTCCCATCTATCTTAAGACTTTTGATGTACAAGCGGTATGATTATCTTTGGACATTAAGTTTTTAGAAGCCATGGGAGTTGAAAAGCATGAAGTTTTGACGGCATTCACTTTGTTCTTCTAACATTAAACCTGTATAGAAAATTAATTTCGAAAAAAACCACAAAAATATTGAAATGAAGAAAAATTCCATACAATAGAGTTTGTTTGTTTTTTTAGATTTAATTTTTCAGAAAATTTCATTTTTTTTACCCCTAAATGTATGCAGAACTTTCGTTCTCGTTGCGTCACATCAGGAGCAGAACCATGTTGAAAAGAAATCTTGGGGGGGTCACACAACGAAAGAAGATCGCTCGTTGGATTAAAAATTGCATTGAAATTGAAAACTCAACGTTTTCACAAATTTTCGTTCAATTTCGTTGCCAAACAGAGCAAAAATCTTCGATGCTGTAAAAAAACAATCTGAAAATACCGAAAAGTGACATGATGGACTGTGCCAAAACCTCCAGAGTGGTTGCGCTCTTTCATACAAAACTCGCAACCCTGGAAAATTGTTCAACCACTTGGTTGAGGTACGCTTTCCCGAATGCTTCACACCCATAGGAACCTACCCAGCCAGCTTGCTAGAAGCACTTCCGCTGACCGAATCGAACTTCTTGCTTCGTCTGTCAGTTTTTCACGAGGCATCGTGAAAGCGTGAGTGCACCATCATTATCATCATCAGCGTCGTCGTTGTCGTCTTCGTAGTCGGCGTCGGGGAGGACCATCATCATTCGCCGCCTGTGCCACCCAACTCGACCGACTGACATCCGACGACGACGACGACCTGGGCTGGGAAATTGGGTTGGTTTGAGTTGAGGAATGTACACAATGCCGGCATTCGTTCCTCGACTCGTTCCTCGGGAGGATGCAGTTGGATGTTTAGTTTATCTCCAGATTGCCAGCGATTCGGTCGTGTTTTGCTCGTCCTCTTTGCTGCGGGTCGGGAAATTCTGTTCCGTCGTTTGGCGCGCACTTTCCGTTGCCGTTTCGAGGCGCGCTGATCTGGTGTCTGTGCGTTGCGGTACCCTCATTGAGTGCGTGCTGTTGTTATCGTTGGGGTTAGGCCACCAGGATTCAGATCCGTCGTAGGTCAGGATTCGATTTGTGAGTTTCCGCGTGGATTGCGAGGACCGGTTTAATTTAAGTTCGCTTGTGCGCGTGTGTGTCTGAACTTAGCCCACCTGCTGGCTGGCTGATGGCTCAATGATATGGAGTGATAATTCCTCATCAAATTGAGTGCAGTCTGGCGTGACAAGTTTGCCAGTGGATTTTGTATGCCCTACTGATGGGCCATTAGCGTGTTTGATTACTCCGGTTTTCTAATCACATATGGTCATTCAAAAACTACGTAGATCAAAATTACGTTGGAATGTGGTATTTGATAATCTGTGTAAGTGCCAAGGATTGTTTGAATTTTAGAAGGATAAATGTTCAGTAACACATTTAAAACCTTCTAAAGCTATAAACGCGTTACGTTTTGAAGCGGGTGCCTACTTGCCGATTGTTGAGTGATATTAAACTATTTTCTAGAAGGGCGCTTAAAAAAGCGCCTAAATGTATACTATCAAACGAACGTCGAAATTGTTTCTCGTTGAAAAGACAATAACTATCATGCAATAAATATAATCAATTCAGGATTCATCTTGTGTTTTAACAGTTGTGCAAAGTAACATACTTTATTCAAGATTGAAAATTAAAAATAAAATGAAAACAATTGCCCGTTATGCCAATTTAATTTGGGCCTTTGGAGGTCAAAGTTTATTTTTGAATATTTTTACCTCTGAATTCATGCACATTATAAGCTTTTCTTCAATGCTTACGTTATTGAACGAAACCTTTGCGTTTTTATATACCATTCAGAAATTGCGAGTAAGGTATCCTGAAATTTGCTTTTCACTTCATCATAGAACGTTGTAATATTTTGAAATTCTTACAACATTTTTTAAGATGGAATTTCAGGTTCTAACCTGAAATATAATTTAGTAAAACTTATTTTTATTTGTTGAACAAACAATCATTAATTATATCGATTAAAAAAATCAATAATCAGCTAAACTGTTCGTTAAAACGTAAAAGTGTCAATGCGTTCAAATAAAAGTAATACGCCTGAACTTATGCAAACTAATTTATTCATTCATTAAAACTGAGCGAAAAAACTTTGAAATTTCTTAATGTTTCTTAATTTTGTGTTCAATGTTTACAGGTTTCTGAATTTGGATATTTAAAACTATTTATGATATCTGACATTTTAATCTTAAAATAAAAGTTAAAAAATGGGTTTTAAAAAAAATCCACATTCTAAAGTTGAAATATCTGTGATTATGGCTCTCGACTCAGAACTGGAACGAATGAAATTTTGAACTCAGACAAGATTACGAAATTTTTTAATTTGGAGCTTTGGATACTAAATTGTATGTTTGAAATCAAAAATCCAAAATTTATCATTTGTTATGGGAATGACAGACTGTGAAGCTTAGAAATTTAATGTGTGAATTCATAATATGCACTGCATAGCGAAATTTTTCAAATTTCCTATAAAAAATCATAAATTATCGAAGGCGCAAGTTGGTGGAATAGTTCTGATTTTATCCAAATTATCATAATAATCATTCCGAAATATTTTGATGATCTTCTTTTGTGAAAGGGAAATTTCTCTTATAAAATATTAAAATGTCTTAAGTGTGGCTACCAATTTAATCGATTGAAACTCCTAAAAGATCTGGCAGGTTGATAACAATAACAAAAATCTTTTCATAATCAGCTTGAAATTTGGTAAACGGAAAGTTGAGGCTCAAAGAAATATTTTGCTCCATTTGGATTTTGGAAGATAAGTAGCGCAGATATTGCGAAAAGCGTTGAGATGCTGCATTAAACCGCTTCTTATGCTCCCATATGTTTTTTTCCGATGCCTTATGGGTCACCAAGCATCAGTGTAAAATTTTTGATGATTTTGTGGATTCCTGAGTTAGCGCAACGCGTTTCAATTTGTATGGAAATTTGTATGGAAGAAGAAATTTTTGCACATTAAATCATCCTGATAATTCAAATAAGCTTGAAATGAAGTTGGTCTTTGACAAGCATGAAGTAGCTAAGCATTTCATGAAAAAAATTATAACCATTTCAAAATAAAAAATCAGAATCCATTGAAAAGTATTTAAAAATGGCAGACATTGCTTGCTAGAGCATTTAGTAATTTTAATAAATGTTCCAGAACAACTCTGGAGATTTATGAATGAAAATTTTTGATTTCCCTTACAAATTTTCATACAAAAATTAAAACACTGGCATGGGATCTTTTACTAGGCCTAGGATCAATTTTAGCCTGCAGCGCATAACATTTCACAGGTTTTAAATCTCCCATACAAGTTTGGGACAGTCAATTGTCCACAGATAACCTCTTGTGCATCAAAAGTTTTAAGGTGGAAGCGTAATCAGAAAACTTATTTTTCACAAGTTATTTTTAATTTAACAAAAACATGCGATTTCACCCTACTAAGAAAAAAGGCTAAGTTCCAAAAAACTTAGTTTTTAAAGAAAAACCAAATGAAAACGTCTGAAAATGTATAGTTTTTTATATATTTGTGATGTCATAACGCATAAAGCACCAATTGCAGTAATTTTTGGTTTTGTTCGAGATAAATGGTACATTTTTTCTGTCAAAGATGTGTTTAAAGTTTAAAGCATAAGGGTGCTGCATACATTTAGGGGTAAAAAATACTACAAAAAATATTCCTACTTGCTAGATGAAATCATAAACATTAATGTTTGGATGGACGAAATTTTGAAATAAACAAACACGTGATGCAAAACAAAGCATATGGAACTGAGATTTAACAGGTGAATCTTTGATTTGCATTTTAATGCACTTTACTCTAGACTGGTAACTTGGTAACTGAATAATAAAAATATTTATTTAAAAAAATGTAGTGATGACCCGTAAAATATTTTTATACCAACAATGTTGGTACAGGATAATAAAAAAAATAGGTAATGTTTGTGTTGATATCATTGAGCCAATAATCCGTCATTCTGGGTAAAGTTTTTACGGCATCGAAAAATGTTGAGAATTACAAACCTTCAAAAACTATCTCACGATGTGAGAAACTATGTCATCATCATTTTGTTATCATTGGATGATATTTTCATTACATTGTATTAAAATTGAATAAGTGTTTTAGTAATTAGGATTGGTCGATCTTTGCAAGATCGATCTCTTTAACTCAGATTTACGATTTTTTGAATCGGTTATTGAACCTTGGAAAAACCTATTAAATCGGTTTATTTTCGATCCGATCTTTCGATCTTTTATATTTTGCTTTCTTTTTATTCCGGAGATTCAGTTCCGGGCAAAATTTTGATACCTTCACTATCCGAAAAACTGCTTTTCGTTATTGGTGCTATCATAAGATTGCCAAATTGCCCGGTTTTACCCGGATTTGCCCGAATATTTGATACAAATTTAGGAAAAGTCCGGCTCGGCCCGGTTGCCTGAATTTCGTTGAAAAAAAAGTCCAGATTTTGCCCGGATTTATTCACTTTTTTACAAAATCTTACAAAAAACTCAAATTAAGTTGTTATGCTGATGTTTGGGTACGAAGTTTTTGAGCAAGTTCTAACAAAATAATCATGACCGGCTTTTTTGAGGCCTAGAAAACGATTCAAAATCGTTTGATGTGGTGTTAAGGAAAAAAATATTTCAAGTGTTTTCTTCTTGATTTTTTGTAGAATACATCCGAAGTTTTGATTAAATTTGCTCGGATTTCGGGTTGACAACTTTGACATTGACGGATTTTGCCGGTCCAGATACATCCAGGAAAAATTCTGGCAACCTTATGCTACCATGCCACTAATATAATCTACACCGACTTTTTTTTATCTCAATACTCTTAAGAAAAACCTGAACTTTTATCGAATACTCAAGTACCGTAATCCGGGGTAAGATTGATCACTTTTTTTCAATATTTCTCTATTATTTTTTTCTGTTAAGGGAATTGGGCATGTTTCATATTCTTAAAACCAGTACTAGACTCCTATGAACGTAAAACATGGTTGCAGAAATTTATTAGACTATTTTAAATTTAATTTAAAAATCGATTTCGTCTCTGTTCAGAATTTGATGTTTTGGGGTAACATTGATCAGTCTCTATTTTGACGGTTTTATCAAGTTTTCTTGATCATAAATGATGCAAAACACCTTCATAATGTCTATGAATGCTAGTTTATAAATTTTCTCTTGCTTTTTAACATTTTCGTTTAAAAACATTTATAATCGGAAAAAGAACAATGATGCTGCATACATTTAGGGGCAAAAATTAAAACAATTGCTATATAGTCTGAGCTTCAAAATACAAATGAAATGTTACCTTCACACATTCTCCTAGAACCCCCACTATTTCCATTTTATTTTTTTCTTCAAAGTTAACCATTTGATCGGGTTACCATCCATTTTTCCAATATGGGCTTACTTTTTGAAAACGTCCTTATATTTGAAATATAAAAAATTTATCATTAAATGACTATAAAAATATCAATATAACTGTACATATACAAAGACAAAAAGTTGTTCTTTAATTTTCAACAACCCGTTTGCTTCTAAATTCTTTTTGGTATCATCAGGAGAGCTGTTTGTTTGCGAGCCTTGTAAAAAATAGATTTTTTAAGATTTTGAAATCAAATTTTTACTAACACCAAAAAATTTAAAATACAAACCAAATTTTGCCTATTTGATACTCAAATAATAGGCTTTCAAACGTAGAAAATAATTTTCAAAAATTCAAACTATCAACTGAGTTATTGATGATAATGTGGAAAAAATTATTGTTGGTCAAAGTTACCCCGGTGATCAATGTTAATTCAGCATAAATAACATTTTACTCAACTCAAAATTTCAGTTTTTATCTAAATTTTCAAGTTTCTTAGTCAAAGCTCGCTAGAAGGCTGTGCAGCTTTTAATGAGACATCAAAAAATAGTTTTTCTAGAAAAACAAAACGTTTATTTTATATCTAGACTAGCTGATTTTACCCGGCCTTGCTCGGGTTCACATAAAATATAAATCGAAATTAGTCGTTGAACTTTTTGAAATTTTGAAAGCTTTTTGTTCATCATCATAACAAATTGGACCATGTTTGGCCATGTGAGCTTTGTAAGTTTTGCTAGTCTTCTTTAAGTTTTAATAGGGATGATTAGCAAAGTTTATCGTTTTCATATTATCGAATAACTAAAAGTTTTTAGGTTTGCTAATATAAATTTGAAATAATTTCCCTTGAATGCTTACCCATTCTATCACGAAAATTATTTCAATCTAAGGTTGCCCGGATTTATCTGGATTTGCTAGAACATTTGAATTAAAATTTGAGGTAAGTCCGGTCTGGCCCAGTTTCCCGGATTTTGCCTGGATTTATTCACATCATTTTTAAAACGTAACAACAAATTGAGATTTTATAATTATTAAAAAATTTCATTTTTACGTTCAGAAAGAAGATTTAAATGGTAAGTTTTAGAAATAATCATGACTCGTGTTTGGATGCTTGATATGCAATTTAGAATCTGCTGATGTGATTTGTTGAAAAAAATATTGCAAGTATATTTTTCGTTATTTTTACTGAATAATTTCACGGTTTTGAACAAGTTTGCCCGGATATTGCCCGGATATCGGTTTGAACATTTTGAAATCAAATGCTGGATTTGGCTAGGTTTTTCGATAAAATTGGCTGAATTTGGCTGGTCTCGATACGTCCGGAAAAAAAAATTCTGACAACCTTATTTTACATCCACCATTTTTTAGGAAGCTTTAATTCAATTACCCCCTTTTTCATCAAATGATATCATTTTTTTATCTTTTCCATGGGTTATCAAGTGAAAAACCCATGTATTAAGCTTGTAAACAAATTTTAACGACCTCTTTTCAAGATCTCCCCGTAGAATGGAATTCCCATTTAAGTTTTATTTTGTACTTAGACATTTCTAAATTATGCATGTTTTCAATGTGCTTTTTAAGTTCTCTTATAATTAGATGGTAGAATTGAACACATCGATGATCAATAATAACTTAAAATTTAAAAATTTACAAATGAAATTGAATTGTACTAAACTCAAAACTTCAGATTCAATTACTTAAAGTCTCATGCGTTGGATTTTTTTAAATTTTTTGGATAAAATAAACGTTTGATTGTCTAATTCCTATTGTAAATTAAATTCCTACACGGCAATCAAAGTGTTGAGATCGCAGTCTTGAACTTACAACCCTAAGTTTTATTAATTGTTTACCTATGAGGAGTTCTGAAAAAATATGAAAATGGATGATTCCTAAAAGCTGTAACATTAGTTTTCAGTCCAAATAGTTATTCAGCTGAAGAAGTCAATTCATAATGAACATGAATTAATGTATCCATACTTAACACATTGCATATTCTAGAAGATTCTCAACCACTCTTCTTCTCAACATATTTCTAACAGGCGAGTGGTTTTTTTTATTCTAAATGAAGGCTCATTAGGCGTCGTACACAAATTACGTAACGCATGTAGGGGGGAGAGGGGGGTTGAGTCTGCGTTACTTGCTGTTACATAGGGGGGAGGGGGGGTACTTGGTTCAGTTACGTAGCAAATTAATGAAAAAAACATAAAGAAAAGAATTGTAATTTTCTTTTTTTGGCGAGCAAATCTACGCACCCCTTGTTCGAAAGCGTCAATGGTGGTTAAGTATTTGTAAATAAAGTTTGATTCAGAAAAACCGTTTATGTATTTGTTTGCGCACTGTGCGAACGAAACGAAGTGAGCTGTGCTGTTTTGTTTATTTTACTGTCACGTCATCGACTGCAGCTTATTCAGTGTTTATGTGCAGTGTAACTTAGTGAACCTGTATATAAGAGAAGTGACATCTGAAACACAAAATTCCAATCGAGCAAAAGAACTGTCAAAATCGATTCCAATCGATCCGAGCATTTTGTCGCAGAGCTTTTACCTTTCTTATTGAAAACTCAACCATGGAAGGTATTGTGATTGTTTTTATAGTTCAAACAGATGATTTTTTAGCTGGTCATATGAGTTTATGATTAGGTGCAATTTTTTTCAATGCTATGGTGAATCGTGTTTCTAGCTTAGCTTAGCTTAGCTTAGCTTGATTGACTACTCACATCCACCTTTAAACATTGAACCCGAAATGCTTTATTAAAATTTCCTAGTAATAAATTAATAATGAACAATGCCGTTCAATTTTAATTCTTTATTGGTTAAATGCATTTCGAATCCCATGATCGCAGGCGTGGCTCAGTAGAACGAATTCCACATCGCCAATGGTTGCTACTCCGTGATTGACCGAGGCCACCAATTTTGTTCAAAGGTCAAATGAAAGGTGTCTGGGAATGACAGCACATTCACAATGCCCAAAACTGATGCTCTCTCTTTAATCATCAATAACGGCGCCGGCCACGTCCTAGTAGTCAATAGATAGATCGGAAAAGAGAGAAAGGGATGAAAGAACAATGTTGCGCTTTAGGACCGAGGTTACCTCTGCATCCTAGCAAAAAAAAAAATTTGGGTTGGAGCGTTGGATGAAAGGATATGATCAGGAGGCACTTTTGACTAGTGTAACGATTAAAGTTTTCTATGATAAATTTCCTATGTATCCTGGTAAAATTTTAAAATTTAATAAATCAATAATTGTAAAAATTATTGATTAGCTTTTTCAAGAATTAATATAATTTTAAATTCCTTCGTTCTTCATTTGTTGACCAGTGAATTGTGTGGATGTTCCACGTTTGAAAATTAAAGGATTAAAATTATATTTTACGAAATTTCACATTATATGCTAATGCTGCTAAAGCTTCATCTAAGTCTTAAAAACTCTCTTTCACAGATGAACAAAATATTCTATCTAGGTTCAGAAACCGCGTACTATATTTTCAAGACTCTATTTGAGTTATTTTCGACAGCAACTTTTTTTCATATTTACATTCATGCAACATTATATTTTCGTAACACAATTTACTGTTTTTTTACAAGAGTGAAATTTCCTTGGATTGTGGAACTGTGTTAGAAATATTTATTTTTGGCAAGTGCCTCAGATAAATTCCTATCATGGTTGACTAAAACGCAAATAATTGCATTTTAATCTGTAAATGAAGATTTCATCGAAAATAAAATAGATAACGGATCAATATGCAGGAATTTCCTCCTACATAAACTACCTAAACCTAAAACACAAACTTAGTTTTTATCGTTATTTATCTTTCAAAAGTTCGAATTGAGTGCTACATACCCGGGTAAACAATTCACATCAACACGCAATCTTAAAATCTTATTTGAGTAACCAATGCTTTAGTTTGTTTGAAATTTAACTCTACCAAAACTGCTAAATTATGATCAGAAAGACCCAAAAGGTTTTATAACCTGCTCAGATGGTCGAACTACAATTTTTCTTATAAAATTAAAAATTTGCTCAAAATTCCACTGTTCCAAAGAACGCGGTAGAAAAAACATACTTCTCGGTACCATAATCGGAATCTTTGCGAAAAAGATTAAGAACCGCATTTTAAATTAACTACATATTCCCGTGTAGTGAATAGGAAGTTATGAGAACAGTGATCAAAAGATACTTAGCTTCGGTAAGTTGTAGTGTAGAATGGTTCGGATTTTTAAAACGTCCGGTATCAATCCTGCTTGCAATCCATTGTCGCTCGAACTCTGTCCGTACGTCGAACCAAGTAGTGCTTACGACCGACCAGGGTTTGTTTCTTGATGTAAAACATTAAGACTGGGCTCAACTTACGTAATCTGAGATAAAGACGCTTGAAATTCAATAGTTAAATCAAAACTGGAGCCAATTTCGATGAAAATCCACATTTCCACAAATCCAAATTTCGAGAAAAACTTTAAGAGCCTGTAGAAGAGGCTCGGATAGGAATTCTAGCCAAAGTCGTGACTCCTGCATAAATACTCCGATTTCACATTGATATTTTCTGCTATGGTGAATCGTGTTTCTAGTTCGAAAACTAACTGATTATTAACGAAATTCAAGTCATTCATACCGTTTATCGCGATTCTTCGGGCATCGAGTTCTATGTCGTTTTGTTGCATTGAAGGAGCGTTCACTTTAGAGCTTGAACATTGAGCCAGAAAACAGTGCTGGGGATTTTTTGTCCAAGATTTCGGCGATGTTGCCACATACTTTATTTTAAGAGGGATCATATGTCGCTTCTCTTATATGAAAGTTCACTAGTGTAACTCAAATCAAATAAATTTTTGTGTATTTTAACTTTTAATTTCAAAATTGAATATAGGGGAGGTATTTAGCGTTACGTAACTATAGAAGGGGGGTCCTATCAAACGTTATTTATCGTTACATAGGGGGGAGAGGGGGTCTAAATTCTAGATTTTTTGCGTTACGTAATTTGTGTACGACGCCTTATTTCAATCAAATGCCTCGCACCGGTACCACGTGCTTTGAACAGTAGAAGGAAAAAACACCCGCCAAAATTTCTCCTTTCAATTTTTTTATGCTCAGCAAGCTTTGATTTACTTTCCAGTACACGTGAACTTTGAATGGTCGTTTCTAATGCCTGGCCCATGGTGATGGTGAAAACAATCCCGCCAAAGGAAACGAAAATCGGTTGACAAATGGGTGTCATGACTTTTGGTTCGTGGGAATAAAAACTTAAGATGTATGGGAGGGTCCCTTTTCTTAGGTGGGAGGGACTCAAAACTATTACCTCGACCTTTCTCATGCCCGTTTACATCACTGTACCAAATTTCAAGCTGACCGGTTAAGCGGAGTGGATTTGTATAAGGTACATATATATACAAACATATATAGTCCAACTCATCTTTATATATTAGAAGATTTGAATAACCACACTCCTCAAACTAATGTTTCAATATTGCCTCTACTTTTAATGAAAATTATATTTGAAGAATTTGGATGCAAACTCTGATCTCTCTTCAATATGACGAATATAATTTGGATGCTTCAAGAATTGAACTTAAGCCTTCCAGATGATAGCTTAACGCGTAACCTTTGTACTGTGATCTGTGGCTAAAATTGATGGTATTTAAAACTCCAGCGTAAATAACAATCTGTAGACTAATCAAAATTAGCATTTCACCAAGTGAACTGACTTAAAATGGTTGGATTGTTTAAATTAGTCAAGTTACAATGTTTATAATTTAAATTTGAAAGTATGTTATACGGAGGAATGCATATTTTGTTTGTTTTTGATATGTCATAAACACTCAACCAAAGTCATGAATAGTTAAACATTCTGAGATTGAATTTAAAAACATTTATTATTCATTTGATTATCTAATTTATGAGCTTTCCCGTCGTTTTCTCTATTACCTTTTGCATAAAGAAGCCCCCAGACAGCAACCTTCTTTACCGAAAATATAAAAGATTGATCTTGCAGAGATCGATCATTTTGCTTCGAACAATGCTATGTGATATACAAATTTTGTATCTGACCCCTTCTGTTGCATGATGCCCAAGGTTTCATCACAGAAAATTCTGTGATAATACAGATTTTTCTGTGATTTCGGCAACCTTGATGATGCCTCGATTGACGGTTCTCATAGTATAAAGTTTTGGAACAGAATATGACACAAATTTTGATATTCAGTTTTATTAACTTTTAACTTCATTGTTCCGAAAGTTAAATATGTCATTATACTCGTTTTAGCTCATTCAAATAACATTTACTATCTATAAAAAGGCGTTCAAAGATGCGCGTACTTGATTGGAAATTTGAAACCCCTTACGTTAGGGTAAATTCAGGCGCTTTATGAACAGTAAAATAAATCTCACACCGCAGTTTAAGAAACCCTAGCTTGCGTATTGTTTTGGTGATTTTAACATGTTCAGATTGAGCTATTGACCGCAAATCTTAATGTCTTTCGTTAGTGAAAATTTCACCGTGAAATTTTGACAATTGTGTGATGTCACCATTATAAAAGTCAATCAACAAGAAGAACATTTTCCACATTATTTCAAAAAAAGGTCTACGCAGTTTATGAATGACCCCCGAGGGTGTTTGGTGATTTCAGGGATACCTAAAGAAGAAGGCGCTAGATTGCTAACGGTTCTGAAAACCTAAAAACGTTACCTAAAGCGCGCTCGAGTGAACGAAAATTGTGCCCGCGCGCTCCTTCCAACGACGGCCAAAAGCATGGCTTCTCCACCTCTCCGATGTTGATGATGTGGGTGGTTGTTGTTCGCCGAGTGTAAGAGAAGTGATTAGATCTTCGTCGTAGAGTCAGTCAAAGGCAACGGTGCGTGAAAAATAGATTGTCCAGTCCACCCGCGCTCCGTAGCGTCCCTCCTGCTTGATTTACTCCTGTCCGGGTCGGTTGCACGCAAATCAATCAATAGCCCCGGCTATCTGGCTCTAAATAATTAATGAAAAACTGTGCTGGGTCCAGCCGAAGAACCCCGAGGAAGTTAGTCCGGGTTTCGGTGATTACTTCGACCGCTGCTGCTGCTGCTGGCCGGCCACTCCTCACTCCCGGGGGAATCGCTCGCCTTGGCCCAGCTGTGTCTGTGCTTTGTATGTCTGATGAATTTCCCACCCGAGTGATGTAATGAGCTACTAAATCCCTCCCGTTGTGCCGGGACAGCCAGGTAGTGTTGTGTGCGGATATCATCAGCCATGGTGCGTTAAACTCCGGCTGCTGACACACCGGGGGAAGTTCGGTCGACATCATTGTCATAATAATAATAACACACAACACACATGTGCTGTGTCTGCGGTGTCCTGTGATCCGGTTCAGAGGCAGTGATTTGATTCGATAGCTAGCGCCAGTGCGTGTGGCGCTGTTGTGGTTTTATATTTGATAAATTTTGGTAGAATCCAATCTTTGGGTGGAGTGTGCGACAACCCGTGAGTGACAGTTGATACGGGGTGGTTCTTATTTTGAAAACTCATCACCGAAGAAAGCTCAGCGCGCAGATGTCCTGAGGCGACACCAGGATTACCGAAGTCTTGACTCGGCTCTAAAGAGTGCTCTCACATTCTTTGCATCCCATTCCAACGCTACCATCCACACAGAACAGAGGCAAAAGTAGAGAAAGAAGACGGATTAACAAGCTGTAAGTTTATGTTCAGAATATATACCAACTAATGATTGGATGAGAAATTTATTACACATTCGAAGGTTTGTTTGTTTCTATGTAGGTTGCAAAGTTGCAGCTCAAAGGAGTGTTTTTTTCGACGACAATAATTGGTTAGAAAATTTTCACATATTATGGTCGTTCAACATTTACTAAACTCTACACCGTCAACTGGGGCAAATTGCAACAATTTTCGACTTTAATGGCTTCTTAAAAACTTATGTTCACAGTTAATCCTACCCGATATTCATCAAAAGTTTTAACGATGATGGGACATCAAATTGGCGTAGTTAGAAAAATTTTTGGTTTCTATAGTTCTTTTTAATTTTCTTAAATCATGCGATTTTCACCCTCCTCATAAAATATGGTAACTTGCAATAAACTTTGTTTTTAATGAAAAATCTTATGAATATATTTGCGTTGCTTTAAAATGGTCTGAAAACGCATGAAAACACAAAATGCATTAATTTTTTGGTCTGTAAACACTAATATTCACATTTTTTTTCATAAAATTATGATGCTGCATACATTTAGGTGTTAAATAAAACTACGAAAAATTTTACAAGCTGAATTCATAAAAATAAATGTAAGGATGAATGAAATTTCAATGTTTACAAACGCGTGATGCAAAGCATTCATATTCCAGCACATGGAAACGAGATTTAGGTGTTTCTTTGATTTGCATTTTGTTGCATTTTACCCCAGACGCCTAACTGAATTATAAAAATATTTATTTAAAAAAATTGAGTGACCGTTCGAAAAATGTTTTTAAACCAACAGTGCTGGCAAAGTCTGAGGAAATCAGTAAAAAGTTTGTAGGTAATATTATCAAGCCAATCCGTCATACTCGGTAAAGTTTTTTACGGCATTGAAAAATTATAAAATTTGTTAATTTATTGCTCGTTTTTTCAAATTGTATATAAAAATAAAAAATTGAAAAAACTAGCTTAAGATGCGAGAAATTATATCATCAGCATTTTGTAATCGTTAAATGATAACTTCATTACAATACAATCAATTAAAAATTGATTCAGTTTTGTGTTATATAAATGTTGCATCTAACCCCGCTGTTGCATGATGCCCCGTTTGACGGTAATCTGTAACCATGTTTTGAGTTCATAGGATTCCAGTAATGGTTTTAAAAATATGAAAAATGCCACATTCCCCTTAACAGAAAAAATAATCGAGAAATATTGAAAAAAGTAATCAATTTTACCCCGGATTACGGTATTTGGTAATCTTATTTAGATTCATTGTGTTGTTAATTATTTCTAGTTTCTCAATCTAACAAAATTAAATAAATTTGCTAAGACGTCCAACAACTTACCAAAACAAAGCAAGGAGAGGATCAATTCTGTAAACTATGAAGTGCTTTCGAGCCACGAATTCAAGGAGTTAGTTTAATCTACGATAATAGGCGGTTGCGATATTTAAGTTAATTGTACGGTGTAGGTAGACGAAGGTTTCCTTTAGTAGGGTGATATAATTACCGTCAAACGGGGCATCATGCAACAGCGGGGTTCGATGCAACATTTATATAACACTACATTAAATCAATTTTTTATTTAATGTATTGTAATAAAGTTATCTTTTAATGATCACAAAATGATGATGGCATCATTTCTCACATCTTAAGCTTGTTTTCTTAAGTTTTTTATTTTTATGTGAAATTTGAAAAATCGAGCAATAAATGTATGTACAAATTTTAACATTTTTTTATGCCGAAAAAAACTTTACCCAGTATGACGGATCGGCTTGATAATATTACCTACAAACTTTTCACTGGTTTTCTCATGTTATACCAACATTGTTGGTGTAAAAATATTTTTCGAACAATCACTCAGTTTTTTTAAATGAATGTTTTTAAAATTCCGTTAGGTGTCTGGGGTTAAATGCAACAAAATGCAAATCAAAGAAATACCTTGTAAATCTCGTTTCCATGTGTTGGAATATGAATGTTTTGCATCACGCGTTTGTAAACATTGGAATTTCATTCATCCAAACATTTATTTTAATGATTTCAGCTTTTAGAATTTTTCGTAGTATTATTTAACCCCTAAATGTATGCAGCATCTTCATTTTCAGAAAAAATGTGAAAATTAGTTATTACAGACCCAAAAACTACTGCAATTGGTGTTGTCATGCGTAATGATCTTTTAGGCATTGCTAATATATTAAAAACTATAAATTTTCGTACGTGTTCATAAGATTTTTCATTAAAAACAAAGTTTGTTGCAAGTTACCCCATTTTCTAAGGAGGGTGAAAATCGCATGTTTTTAGAAAATTTAAAAAAACTGAAGAAGCCTATAATTTTTCTAACTACGCCTTTTTGATACCCCAGCATCCTTAAAACTTTTGATGCATAAGGGATAGGATTATCTGTGAACATAAGTTTTTTAGAAGCCATCGAAGTTGAAAATTGTTGCATGTTGCCCCAGTTGACGGTGTAGCATCTTGAACCTTCAAGATCCGTGGTTAAACTAATAATGATCTTACGTTGACATAAGATAAACAGTATAGAAATACTTGACTACTTAGATGCTACAGACGGTACCAAAAAACTTATTATTGTATTCTCTCTTTAGATCGCAAACAATATTCGATACTTAAGTCTAAGCGAACCCAAATTGATCTTTAACCATTTATGAGGATCTTGTTTAAAATCTTGTTTAGTTATTCTCTTAAAGGTAAATCAAGCTTGTTAAAATATTGAATTGTCAATCGCATTATAAACTTTTAATATGTAGTAAGATCTTGGTTGCCTCAAAGAAACCTAAGAGGATTTACATCGCTTCAGCTCTGGTTTTCTGTGCTCCCAGCCATCAGGTTGACTCAAGATCATCCATATATTAAAGAGCTTTGCTGCCGGATGGTATGCAAAAGGATGTACAGTCTACAGTAGCATCCCGTCTATCCGAGGTAGTCGGGGGAGGGACCACCACGGATAAGTGAAACCTCGGATTAAACAAAATTCATAGACAAACCATTTTGCTCTGGTATTGCATAACATCCAGGCGCATAACTCGGCTCTTACAAGGATTTCATTTTTTTCTACTTAATCGACGTTTTAGGCAAGTTCATATTTTAAACTTGCCAGAGACGTCGATATTATAGCCATGCTTGGCAAAAGTCATCGTCATGAGGCGTGAAGCTGTGACTGTGAAGCCTCTTGGTCCGTCAAACTCAATTGACTGTTCCTTAACGACCAGTCACTTCGTTTGCCAGTCATTCATTCCCCATTCATTTGAAGCTAAAATAATAACCTAGTCAAGCAATCGCATTCAAGCGACCGATGACGAAAAAGAAACGCATTTATTATTATTGTTGCTCCTGCCAGCAAGCTCGTTTTCAGTTTTTTATTGCTATTGTTGCTCTCTGCCAGCAAGTCGTTCAATTAGTTGTACCTGTCGTCAGCAGCCGGTCGAAGTGTGAAGAGATTTGCCAGTCACTCTCAGGAGAAATTTTGACCATGTGTAGGAGCTTCGCCAGTCGATGATGGAGAAATGTTGATTGTTGTCGTGCTTTATCCGTCATGTGAGTAGTGAGGCTCCGTCAATTGAGAACAGTGCCAGTCGTTTGATGAAACAAAACTAGTCGGGTCAAGCGTGACGGGCGAAATTTACCATCACTGATTATAGCAAAACAATGTATCGCAAAGATAAAACACATTTTCACATGGATTTTGGATAAAAATTGGTGGCTCGGATAACCGCTACTCGGATAAGCGGGGTTCTCCTGTACATATTTTGTGCTATCTAAGGTGACAGCGAGATATTTTAGCACAGAGAACAGACGTACAAGCTCGAACAAAAAATCGTCAAAAAAGTGTGTAAAATTTCAAATGCTTTCACCAAAAAAATACGTTAGAAATCGACTACAAACAGTGCCATCTATTGCGCCGTTCAAAAGTCACAATTCAACTTTAAAGTGCCCAGTTTTCGAAAAAGCGTAATCATATGTCAACTCACAAAAAATCAAAAAGGGTCTTGGGATTTTTACACAAGTTTCGTGAGCTAGCTTGTACGTCTGTTCTCTGTGATTTTAGTTCAATCATACAGTGTAAATGTCTTGGAGGTTAATTTGCACGACAATTTTAAATTTTCTTATAAAATATTCTTGAACTATACCTAAATTTTGTGCATAATTATTAATGTTTGCATACTCAAAGGCGCTTATCGCGCTCATTGTTTATAACGACTAAAAATGCATGTTTATTAAAACAAAATGTTAAAGTAATTTGATGTAAGCTGTACACACAAAACTTTCGGGGCTCCACTTAGCAAAAATTTACTGTTACTTTCCGTTAGCAAAAATATTGTTTTACTTTTGAATTAGCAAAAAGCTAAATTTGCTTGTTTTTAGTAAAAATGAAGACTACCTAGCCGCTTTTTTTCAGACAGCAGCCGCCGGCTAAGAGAAAAAATAAACAAGTCGGCGCGTGCAAATCAGTGCGATTTTAAAATTTGATTCTGGCGGTATTTGTGGACACGGTGATAACTATAGAAGGATAATGGAAAGGAAGCCAAACCAATACTGCATGGGAGCGCAATGGTAAGAACCGATTTAACTATGGAAAATTCCGGCTTCTAATGTGCAAATTCTTTGTTTTTTTGGATTGATAAACCATGAATTCAATTGACACCACTGCTGGGTGCCTAGCGAAGTATTGCAAGGCCACTTTTCATGCCATACTTCGAGGGGCACAAGCAGTGGTGTCAATTGAATTCATGGTTTATCAAACCAAAAGACATACACCTGTTAGACAGCTAATAACTTTTTTGTCTAAAAAGATACGAAGTTATGATATTCGACAAAGTTGTTCAGCGGAAAATTTCCTTGAAGGAATTTATAAATTGGCACAAAAACCATTAGCAGGCTCAGTTCCACAGAAGAAACAAAAATGATGTTGATTTTTCAGTACAAAATATTCAATTTTTCCATACAAACCTAAAAGTTCAAATTTACTCATGTAAACGTTACTTAAAAATTCTGCAAAAAATCATGGATGAGTTTTAGACCAAAACAAAGCTTTTAAGACCCCAGGGTTTGAGAAATTCAAAAATGACCCCAAATCGACTCAGTCTAATGCGTCAGTCCTATTATGTTAAAAAAGCTATGAAACAAATGATTGAAATAGTAAATACTTCAACCGAT
Organism: Uranotaenia lowii; assembly: GCF_029784155.1. Lineage (NCBI taxonomy): Eukaryota > Metazoa > Arthropoda > Insecta > Diptera > Culicidae > Uranotaenia > Uranotaenia lowii. Next base: position 92,928,040 of record NC_073691.1, read on the forward strand.
AAAAGTACTGAAAGTTAGGTTCTTTAGCCCCTGTGATTATGCAATGATGTGAATAAAATGTTCAAAACTTTTCCTCGACGAGAATATATTTTTTCGTAGAACAAAAATTTCTTGTTACAATAAAAAAGTTTCTGTGAATTAAAACCGTTTCATTAGGGACTGATGAAACGCGTTAGTCAGCAACCAAATTCAAATTTTCTGGTAGTTATGATGATGGCAACATTTTTCTTTTTAATGATGTAAACAGATGCTGAAATCGACATTCGTTTGTTTGCATTGCGGTTGCCAAAGCAAGAATTTCTTGCAAAACCATGTGAGTAAAGTTTATTAAGCAACGCTTAGCACCAGAGAGACAAACTGTCATACGTCAAATTAAACTGACGCATACGCTGGGAGAGAAAAGGTAAGAAGGCATCATCGAAATAAGAACAACATCTCGTCTCTGATTTTAGGGTTCTACATCCGACCTAATTGCCACCTCACCGTGGTTCTGTTGGTTGTGCTAAATTAAAACCTCAAAACAACACACACCGGGTTGAACTTGATTGAAAATGGCACTCATAAATAGACATAAGTGTTCAAATGTATGTCTATAGCTATTTACATACATAAGGGCGCATAATGATGGGGGAAAACAAAACCAATAATGTTTGAGGAATGTGTTGGAATTTTCCCGACGAGAGATGGGATTAAACGGAACCATTCTGGCATAGTGGGTGGAATATAGCAGAAACGTCGAAGCATCAACACACACTGAAACGCTAAACGGTGACCATGAAATAACGCTTTCCCGGTTCACTGTGCAACCGGCTTAGGTTTCGTCTTTTCAAGACTGCATGCCAGTCCATATGGAAGCAGCTGATGTGTGTTTGGTTTGTTGGTTATTGTGGAATTTGTTTGTGGTTTTGCTCCCGACAGATGTGTAACAATATCATAACTTCATGATCAACACCAACTAACATCTCTGTCTCTCTATGGGGAAATGTAGTGCAGCGTCCTCATCAACCGGTTAATAGGCGTTTTTCCCTCATGTTAATCGTTAGGGAGGCGCTATTCTATCACCGTCTGAACGATGAAAGCACTAAATCACAGACAACAAAACGAAAAATATTGCTATAGTCCATCCTGTATCATATGGTAGAGAAACAGTCTTTTGGGTACAGTGCAAATCTGTTCTAGATGTCGTACATCAACGACAGCATACACGCAACATTAACGTTTATAGTAGTTAACTGTTGATGGTGGCAGGGCCGCGTCATATGGCCATTAATCTTTGCCGTGATTTGCCACCGTTTGTTGGCACGCGGATGGATTCAAAATTTGCCCGGTTCCGCTCATAAATTCTCTCCCATATCGTTATATACCTCGCTATATTCTATTGATTAATGATTGATGGATTCTTCAAAAGTTTTCCCTTTTGGATGGGGATGGATTTTTTTCTGTTCTGGACCACCTTTCACTAACGTCGTCGCCGTCGTCGACGTCTTGTGAGGTTGCTCGCTTCGTATTTAATCCTACCTTTCAACATCCGCCGGAACCGTTGTTGTCGGAAGCCTATGCTTGGATGATTTCCGTTAAGCCGGAAAAGTTCGTCGATACTTTTCACTCCACTGGGTAAAGTTATACATATTTTATAGTTTCAAATGGGCGTGATAATTTCCTTATTATTCCTTCGGGAAGGAACCTTAGATGGTTAAATTTAAAATCTATACATCCTCGATCATTTTAATGTTTTTGGTGTTTTTCCTATTTTAATTCAACATTGATACCGCGTACCGTAATATGGGGTGATTAATATTTGCGATTCGAGTATCAGCCATCTAGAATTCAGGCGCGGTCCTATGGGGGGGGGGGTGATCGGGGTGATCACCCCCCCCCCAAGCGGCAAAAATCCGTTACAAAATACCCGCAAAAACACGAATTTCTTTTAAAAGTAGGAACTTTTCTTAGTAGATGTGCTTTCCAATTTTAAAAATTTTCCACTCCGTGGGGGTGTTTATTCAACAAAAAAGTTAATTTATCACTTGAAAGGCTCAATACTGAAAAAAATCGGTCCACCAATCTCAAGCAGCTGTAACTTAGGATTCCCTGGACTGAATTATATCAAATAACTTTTGTTGATAAGTTATTCAACAAAAGTGTGTTGTTGAGCGTTGATTTGGAATTTGCTATTAATAAAATGTAGGGACAACTTTTTTTTTAAATTGTCACTAATTTCCCTCATATGTCTCAATAAACACGAGCAAATCCCAAAAAAATTTAGTATTTGCTTTAAATTCAGAGCTTCTTTTTTTTTTTTTTTTTTTTTTTTTGTTTCGATTATAGTCGTTTTACCATCATTATGGCATTCGCGACTTTATCAACGTTGCAGTTGGCGGATCGTTATTGAAAAACTATCCGGTACAACTGCGTTCGATGTTTACTCTTGGGCTTGAACTCGCGGACATCGGCTCAGGAGGCAACAGACTTGCCAACTGAGCTATATCACAAGCCCGTTTCAGAGCTTCTGAATTCTTGATTTTGTTTTGAATTTTAATGAAATGAAAAATTTGGAAAAGTCTTATAGGGGGGTGAAAATGGCTATAACACTGAAATACTTGAAATATTTGTTCTGCTTTCATCATACATTTATTGCCTTCAATTGCAAAATAAAAAATCAGGTTCTGAATCACAGTAAAGATTCTCTTTTGCGAGAATTTTTCACCTTCAATTAATACACCATTCATATTTGAATATTATGAAATTAAAAAAATAAAAATTTTAGATTTGATTTTATTTAATTCTGTTTGAAATGTATCACATCAAACATTCATATTATGGATGACTATGAAAACAATATAAGTACTGCCAAACAGAAATCGAATTCGAATATAAAATTTTCATAGTAAAAGTTTAAATTTAAATAAAATCCTCTCAATAGATTTCAGCAACAATAAAACGAAGAAAGAGATTACGTTTTATGACTTTTGCGTTTCCTATGAGTTTTTAGTGCCAAAAAGGAACAAAAAAGTATTTATATCAACTGTTTCAGGTATTGGTGTTGGAGATAGAGATTCAAATTCATCTCTAGAACCCAAAATCTGCATTCAAAACTATAACGCAAGAAAACAAAATTCACATTTTCCGAAGTGCAAAGAATTTGAAAACTGATTTCAACTTATTTAGGAGCACTAAATGCAAATTTGTATTTCTTTATCAGCTCTTGTTTCCGCCTTCCGGTATAAATTTTGAAAATACAAGGCTCATTGGAGAAATTTGTGCACTTTTTAGCAAAATTGTAAAATATTAAAAAAATTTGGAAAAAAAGGTATTAACTTAATGATCAATTTTCATAAAGACTGTGAGTAATTGACCATGAGAAAAAATTTTAGAAGTAAGTATCTTTCCCCATTTTGTAAAATACGAAGATTATCTAGACGAAATCTGTATTGTTTTTTCCGGGAATTTGTTACTTTTAGGCATTCTTCTCTCTAACCTGCATCGTTGAATGAATAAAGGATAATGAAAAGATTTAACATATTTTTTGTTGTTCAGGTTAGTTACTTCATCAATTATTATCATTGAGCGATTTCACTCTGAACTGCTAAGTTTTAAAATTACTCAATGCCAGAAAATAAGAAGGAAAAAAACAGACAAAAAATTCCAAAATCAGTTTGCCACGGTTTTAATTTTTCCCTTGTGAATTAAAACTTTTCTTTATCATTCCACTATTTTTTCGGCAACATGGCATTCTATCATGCAAAACAGACAGAAGATCTTTTAGTGGTTTTTAACCAACACTCCTGAATTTTTAGATCTACAGCAATGATGTCACCGATACTGCTTTCAGCTCATCTACACAATAATATTGAAATTTTAATTTAACATTTAGCTTAAGGTTTGATATTCTTAATCTAAAAGCTTGGCTATTTCAATTACAAATGATTGAGACTGTTCACTAAAGAAGAGTATCAACATTCTGAATTAATCCTTCATTTCATAATTTTCTTTATAATTCAAAATTATTAAAAAAATTGGTAATTATGTGAAGGTGAACAAAGATTAATCACTTTTCTTTGTAATTTATTTTTTGTATTACAATTAAAATTGAAAATTTTGCATGAAAACTTTAAATTCAAGAGGAAATCAAATAAAATTTGGTTCCAGAATTTATAAACTGATTTTGATAATCGGTGTTTTCATCCTAATTTACATTTAAAGTGTTGATTATATATATTGTGTTTCCAAATTTGAAAATTATCATACTAAATTTCCAAATCACGATTCAGTAAAATACCCCAATGAAGAATTCAATGCCCGTTAGTTATGTTTGTTAATTTGTTTATCGGGCTTATCGGTGAAAAGTAAAATACTTCCGATAAATTATAAAATACCAGAGCGCTAATATTTAGAAGCTCAGGAAAAAAATGAAGATAACTTGAATTTTGTTTCTACATGTTCATCTCTCAACAACGTGTGTATTATTTTCATTGAAAAAATTACATTTATAACGAGAAATTTTTTAAAGAGCTTTTAAAGTGACACTTCTAAAATACCAGATATACCTACAAATTAAAAAAAAATATCAAAAATATTCGCAGTGGTTATTATAGATTCGCTGGTTGTTTTATAAAGGGATAACACTCCCCCCTCCCCCACAACCCCTCCCTTCTCCATTCGCTCACTCAAATGATTGTTTTTCCCCCAGATATTAACGTTCCTTTATATTGACTGATTTTTGAAAATTGAAAAATCACCCCCCCCAAGAGCCGACTCTAGGACCGCCCCTGATCTAGATATATTCCCTTTTTTCAAATCGGTTTTTGATGAAAAAAAATTTTTTTGAACAACACCAAATTTCGATGGTTATGATTTTTTAAGTTAAAATGCATAAAAAATTTATGTCATTTTGCATCAAAATTAAAATTTCAATTTTCCGATTTCTTTTGGCCCACCCTTTGATCATTTTTGAGGGACAAGACACGAATGTCACAAACGTGGTAAAGTGTCTGGCCGGAACAAATTTCAAATCCTTCTTTTGTTACTCGGAGTTTGAACATCGCGAGGGGGGGGGGGGGGACAATAAAAAAATAATGCGAAAAACACATAAAGTGCATGAAATCTTGCATGCAACAAAATTGCATACTATATCATTGCACAAAACCTACAAATCAAGTAATTTTTGTAGAAAAATTAATCAAAATCAAGAATACAAAAGGTGAAATAACTCTTATTATCCAAAATTTAGTTTTTTGGTCTTGTAATCTTTCGGATACTAGATTTTTTTTAGAAATCTACAAAAAAATACTTCAAATTTTATTTCTTTCCTCCTTCGGGTTTTTTGAAAATTTCGAAGGGGGGGGGGGGGGATGGGTGACAAAAGAAGAAATGGATATTTGTTCCAGCCTAAATTAGAGAGAAAAAAAGAATTATGTTGAGGGTCAAAAATCCGAAACATTGATCGTTTAGGGGCACCCCTAAATTATCAGGGGTCAGGCTTTTAGACCAATCTACAAAATGTATGTGATAAGTTTTCAGAATTCGAAATTAGCCCATACATCTTTTGCCACCCTAATGTGCATCTGCTACTCGATTTTTTTAATTTTCGTATGATTCAAAAACATAAAAAAAAAGTTTATAATGAAAACTGTCATTCTGCTAGAAACCACAAAAATATTTAGGTTTAAAAACATTGATGATATCATAATGAGTTTTTTTTAATTTTAAAATAAAACTACAAAGGAAATACTCCTTGTTTTCACTCTCTGGAGCCACAATTCTACAATTCAGTTGATCCGCTATTCCCAACTCCGGTAAATCGAGCCACTGGATTCATGCGAATATCTTGCATTTACCTAGCTACTCGCCCGTCAGATAAGCAAAATTTGAAAAAAGAAAAAAAGAATAGTGGGACTTGGATAACGCGGAAATTGGATACCCGGAGGTTAGATAAGCGGAGTTCTACTCTACTTCGTGTCATCCGAGGTTTCTTTCAGCTATCCCTGTGGTGGTCCTTGAAAGTTACTTAACAATCAAATTGCAAAATATTTAAATCAAAACAATATATGACACGAATTTCAATCTGGATTTCACTCTCACATAAAGTTAGTTTCACATAGAATCTGGTCGCATCTTTTCATTTACTGCAGCGCCCCTAGTTGTCACATCGCGAATCTATTGACAGTGTTTTGATCCGATTGGTTTGTTCACTTAGTGGTGAAAATTTCATCAAGATTGAAGCAGTCAGTCAAAAGTTATCGACGATGGAACGCGAAAGGCGAGAGAAAATTCTGCACACTCACGTAGAGAAACCGACGTGGTCAGGGGTAAAAATCGCGAAATTCCTGAAATATCCAAAATCGACTGTAAATTCGGTGCTGCAACGTTACCGGGAGACCCTCACGATGGATCGAGCAAAACAAACCAGACGTAAAAGTGGAACATATGACCGGAAGCTGCGAGCAAAGGTTATTCGATCAGTTCACAATAATCCTGGAATCTCCTTGCGTGATTTGGCGAAAAAGTTCAAGACGAACCACAGTACAGCTCGAAGAAATTGTTTGCGAGAAGGCTTGCGGTCGTATCATGCATGCAAACACCTCAACAAGACGCTGAAACAAAACCTGGTTGCCAAAACCAGGGCAAGGAAGTTGTACGAGAAAATGTTGACCAACTACAACGGATGCATTTTGATGGACGACGAAACTTACGTCAAAATGGATTTTGGACAAATACCCGGTAACAAATTTTACCTTGCGAAGCGTAAAAGGAATGTTGCGGGTAGATTCATGTTTCAGGGTGGCCACTCAAAATCGATTTTTGATTTCCCGCATTTTTTCCCGTCTTTTTCCCGCATGGTCTCACCAAAATCCCGATTTTGTAAAACAGAAAACCAAGCAAAATTCCGAATATTCTTTTCTAATATTTATTTCTTCCAGTGGAAAATGATCTTTCAATGAATTTTTTTCGGTTATTTTTACAAATTAAACTACAAATCATTAGTTTGGTACGCAGAGGTTTTTTTTTTAAATTTTTAAAACTGTGTAACTCGAGTCGAACAAATATGATTGTTCATAAAAGAAAAAGGGTAAGGTACACCGGGGTAAGTATGGACGTTCGTTTGCCTTATTTTCTGCCTCTCGCTTCCGTTTTGCAATAGTTTCTTTCAGATTCTTCTCTATTTTTTGTTTTTAAGGACTAGACAAACCTCAAGAAAGAATTGCGAGCATACTGCATTGACGGTTTCGTTACGGTTATTTCCGTTGTTCAATGAAACAAGTTGAAACTAGTCGAAACCGATCCAACTCGGCTGGAGGACCCGTTTCGACCTGGTAGAATTCGTCGAAGTCAAATGGAAAGAGACTGGTGATCAACTGTCAATCCATTTCTATTTGTTTCGACCTATTTCGACCAAACTTCATTGAACAAACTTTCACTAAGCCAAAAATTCCCGACTTTTCGAAAGAAATACCGACTTTTTCCCGTTGGATTTCAAATCCCGTATTTTTCCCGCATTTCCTGCTTTTCCCGAATGGGTGGCCACCCTGATGTTTGTTTTCGCAGATAAATTTACCCGTAAGTTGATGATTTGGCAAGGGATCTGTAGTTGTGGGAAGAAGACTAAGATTTTCATCACTGGGGACACAATGAATGGAAATGTTTACAAAGAAGGATGTCTCCAGAAGAGGGTTTTGCCATTCATTCGGTCCCACAAAGGTCCGGTGAAGTTCTGGCCGGACCTGGCAAGCTGCCACTACAGCCGGGATGTCGTTAAGTGGTATAAGGAGAACAAGATCGATTTTGTTGAAAAAAGTATCAATCCACCAAACTGTCCGGATTTTCGTCCAATCGAGAAATATTGGGCAAAAGTTAAGGGCAAACTGAGCTCATTTCAAAATATAACTAAATATAAGATCAGCTGTTGAAATGGTACGGTCATACCTGAAGGGTCGGTCACACACATTTGTTTTTTTATTCAATAGATGCTTTTTTAATTTCGCTCTCATTGAATCAAGGGTTCATCTAGCATCAATTTTAGGACCGTTAATTTTCTCGCTTTTTATTAACGATTTACTCTATTATGTGTTGTGAGCCTACTTAGTTGAATAATTCTATTAAATCATAACAATCGAAATCTTTTGATTGCTTTGACTCAGTAACGATTTACCTTCTGTTTTGGAACACTGTGAAACAAATTGAGCACCACTGACTTTCAGTGTGTGCTGCACGGCTAACTTTAACCCAAAACACTAACACTCAAAACTTCGTAGATACAATCACAATTTACTTTTACGACTTATCAAAAACATAAGCTAGCTTAGCATAATGTCTACACCCGGGCCCGTATCCTACTTAAAAAACAAACATCTGACAGCCAATAAAAACAACAGTAATATCACAGCTCGGTTTCCTCATGTATCACAGGTACATCTGGTATTCTGGCTACCCCGTCTGGCTGCTCTGCTCTACGGGTACAATTACCCGGAGCACCTCCGACGTCTGTTTCCGGCTGGATCTGTTCCGGCTTGGCCATGCGGCCGGCGGCTGATCGGTTCGCGAAAAGGCGATTTCAGATCCCAAACAACGACACTCGGCTCTCCAACAATGGCCTGTCGGTGAAGAATCCTGGCTTTTACGATTCGTTCCTTCTGCACAACCAACTCATTGTCCAAACTTGTTTTCATTTCTGTGTCACTCGGGTCTACAGCGAATGACAGTTGTCTTCGTACTCGTTACTATAAAAACCATCTTTTATGTAGAGATAACTTTAAGTGGGGAAGTTAGGTTGCGTTCACTCACCCACTGTGTGTACTCCGAGCCTTGAATGTTTTTTATATTGTCCTGTACTTGATGCACCGGCGCACTTATTCTTTGATGATCGTGCATCGACCATATCCAGGACAAAGAGATTTCCTTATCTGGCTGTGAATTGTGCAACGTCCTGTCAAACCGTTCCTTTCAAGTTGCTTTCTATTTTGCCTCACCTTGTAGAAATGCCAATTCGATGTGGTTTCTTGTTGCACTAACTTTTTTACGTAATCCCTGCAGGGACGATTTCAGCTAGCGTGTTCTTTTTCTGCCGTTTTATATGTTAGTTGTTTTGGTTTACGTTTCTCCTCGTGTTTGTATCTGACGTTTAACACGCTTAATTCTAAACACTCAAGTTTTGTTCTTACTAATTCAATCACTACACGCTCAAAATTACATAATCACAAATTTATTAATTATAACGCTACAACTACACTGTACATATTTTTGCAGATGGTGTCCGAATATATCTTTGTGCAAAAATAATTTCGAATTTAATTTTTTATGCTAAAATTACTCACGATCTAACTAAAACCTTGTATTTCGGAAGAGGTTTACCTCTTTACCTACCTTAACTCTTTAGTTTACCTTCTACTTATACAGAATGATACAACTGTTCAGTTTGTTCATTACGCTGAACACCTTGGTGTTATTTTTGACAAAAATCTTTCCTGAATCAGATATGTTAACGCTCAAAGTTGTAAGATTTATGGTGCGATGAATATATTAAACCTAACAATAAGTCATTTAGATGTAAATAGCCACAAAATTGAAACTTTTTTTATGTCTATCTCCTGTTTATTTACAATGAGTTTTCTAATGCTCTAGAAAGATCTATAAATAGATTACGTATAGCCCTTAACTCCTGTTAACGCTTGAGAAAACAATGGGAATTTCAAAATTATTTTTAAAGTATTCAGGAACATGGAATTGCTAGTTGAAGCAAAAAAGTATCTTATTAAGCTATGAAGATTAAGAACCTATGCCGGCATATCGTCAAACTCGCCCAACTGATACTACCTCAATAACAAAAAATGAAAGTTATGCGACCCTAGTAAGATATGCTACTTTATCTTCTGGATTGAAAAAAACTATCTGCACCAATAAATTTTCAAAAAGTGATTTGTTTCGAGGTAAAAGTGATTATTTTAAAAGAAAATTCTATTCAATGTAACACTTCAACTGCTAGAAGTTCTGAAGGTTTCTATTTGGTTAATCCTTATAGGCGGGTTTTTAATTGTACAAATATTAATATAGTTGAAACAATAGGTAATTGCCGTCAATTTTTTTTGTAGATTTCCTGCAGTTTGCTAAAGAGTTTCTTTCACAAAGGGTACATGCGATAAAGAGTAATTTTTGCCATTTTGGACGTACTATGAAAAACGATAAAATAGTTCTAGTCCCACACCCAATTTGTGTTGATCAATGTGGATGAGTTATTATGCCAAAGTAGGATCGATCCGCCCTGTTCAATCATCTTTCTCCGGCAACTATAATACTCACTATGTAGGTACCAACAGGTTCTCACATTCCAGTGTCAACAAAGCGAACGACAGCTATTGATTACCATTGACAAACACACCGAATGGGGTGGGTTTCGCGAATGCCCTCGAGGCTTTTGTTGTGGTGTGGTGGTGGGTACGGTCTCATCAGTCTCATCATCATATGTACAATAGACTGAGTCGATTTGGGGTCATTTTTGAATTTCTCAAACCCTGGGGTCAAAAAAGCTTCGTTTTGGTTCACCATGATTTTTTGCAAAATTTTAAAGTAACGTTTACCTCAGTACATTTAAACGTTGAGGTTTGTATGGGAAAATTGAATATTTTGTACTGAATAATCAACAGTTTTTTTTTGTGGAACCAAGCTTCCTAATGGTTTTTGTGTGAATTTATAAATTATTGAAGGATTTTTTTTCCCTGAACATCTTTGTCGAAGACCGTAATTTCGTATCCTATTAGGCAAAACAGTAGCTATTTAACAGGGGTAAATATGTCTTATGGCATTGAAAAACAATAAATTCAATTGACATCACTGATGATACCTTGCGAAGTATTGCACGAAAAGTAGTCATGCAATACTTCGCTAGGCATCCAACAGTGATTCCAATTGAATTTATTGTTTTTCAGTGCCAAACGACATGACTCCATTCATCACCTAATAACTTATTTGTCTAATAAGATACGAAGTTGCGGTCTTGGACAAAGTTGTTCAAGGGAAAATTTCCTTTAAATAATTTATAAATTCACACAAAAACCATTAGAAGGCTTGGGTCCACAGGAGAAACAAAAATTATGGCGATTTTTCCGCACAAAATATTCAATTTTCCCATACAAACCTACATGTTAAAATTTTCTCATAAAAATTTTGCAAAAAATCGTGGTTGAGTTTTGAATCAAAATGAAGCTTTTAAAACCCCAGAATTTGAGAAATTCAGAAATTACCCCAAATCGACCCAGTCTAATGTACAACTCCATGGCAAAGACAACGCACCGATACGCGATGATGGTTGGAGTATTTCCAGAATCAATTAACTACACACACGTCCTTTGTGGAGCAACACCATGGATCAACAGACGTTTTCAGTTTCGTACCTACAGTGCAGTGGGTGGCACGGATGGTGTAGGAATTGGAAGTTCGACGTATTTCATTATGATGATGCCCCATTAGTTAGAGACACTTGGACGCCAGAAGGATGAAGCCGGCCATCACTTCAAACAGTTTGTTTGAATAATAACTTACGGTGATGGAAAATGACAGGAGGTTTTGGTTGGGAAAACTTTCGGATGAGTGTTTTGCATTTGAATGTCGATTAAGAGGTGTTTCACTTCGAATCGGCACAGACCGAATTAAAACTGAAAATTCGAGTTTTCTTCCGATTGTCACTAAATTTTCCATAAGAGCTTGTTTTGGCATCATTCGTTTATTTCATTTACCCTGTACAATCGAAGGGTATGTATATCGAAGGGGATAATTTCACCAACACTGTTGGTGCAAAAATGGTTTTCGGACAATCATCACATTTTTTTTTTAAATAAATATGTATATAACTCAGTTACCAGTCCAAAGCACCGATGTGGTCTAGCGAATAGGCTGGCGCGAGTCTGGTTTTGGTATTCCCGGATTCCTGGTATCAGCAAGAAAACTTTTTGGGTCGAACCCCATAAGTGGCTGATAGGTAAGATGTGTTTTCTCTTATAACTGACTATATAATAAGAATGTTCAATCAGTTGTCAGCTGGCCAGGTATACCTGTCGTAGATTCATAACGCTGAAAATGTGATGAATTTTATACGGTTACGAAACTGATTGTCTCGTTCTCTATGATAGTTCTTACATGACAGTTTACACGAAGCCATGGTGTCGGGTGTGGGGTGATTTGCATTGAAGATTAGCCGAATTCATGATCTAAAGAATGCAATTCAGCGCATACGTTGGCAAAACTGCGGTGAACCCGTGCACCCATGGTGGATTATCTACATACATAGATATAACTCTGTTACCAGTCTGGGCTAAAATGCATTTAAATTCAAATCAAAGATTAACCTTTTAAATCTCGTTTCCATATGCTGGATTTTGATTGTTTTACATTACACATTTGTTGATTTCAAAATTTCATTCATCCAAACATAAATTTTTATGATTTCCTCTAGTAGAATTTTTTAAAGTATCTTTTACCCCTAAATGTATGCAATACCTTTATGCAATTGAATTCGAACAAAACAAAAAAAAATACTGCAATTAGTGCTTTATACGTTATCACATCACAAAAATAACAAAAACTATAAAATTTCAATCGTTTTCATTTGATTTTACACTAAAAACAAAGTTTGTAGCAATTTTAGGTATCAAGTACCTGATGTTGTAACTTACAGCTTTCTCTTAGATGAAAATCGCATGTTTATGTAAATTTAAATATTATCTCATTCGTTGAAAATTTTCATAATTTTCGTGCAATTTTTTGCAGTCGCAGTTATCCGTACAAAGGTTGACTGAAAAGAGGTAAGCATGTAGAACTCCGACAGTTTTTACACTGATTTGACAGGTCGCACGAATGTACAAGTTCGCACAAATGTCGCAGTCATGAGTGCGCAGTCCAATTTAGTGCGCTGCGTGAAACCAATAGTTTTTTTCAACAACGTCAATTTGATGTCCCATCAACCTTAAAACTTTTCATATACAAGCGGTGGACATTGAGGTTTTAGAAGCCATTGAAGTTGAAAAGTGTTGCATGATACCAGGCGCTATCTTACTTACTTACTTACTTAATGATCCCGCGCCGATCCTCCGGTGCATAGGGCCGTAGTAAAAGACCTCCACTGTTGACGATCCGGAGCCAGCGTCTTCACCTGGTCCCAGTCAAGATTCTCGTCGACAGTTCGGATTTCAGCGGCTAGGCTTCGCCGCCACGAGTTTCTGGCCCTGCCTCTTCTTCGATGACCTTCTGGATTCCAATCTAGCACCTCTCTGCAAATCTCGTTTCGCAGCGTGTGTCCAATCCATCTCCACTTACGTTCCCGAATCTCGATTTCTAGTGCCCTTTGATGACACCGGCGATGTAATACCTCATTCAAGATCCAGTTGCCAGGCCACCAAGCGCGGATGATATTCCGCAGGCAGCGGTTTACAAATACTTGCAGTTTTCGCGTCGTCACCGCATATGTGCACCAAGTTTCGCACCCGTACAGCAATACGGATTTGACGTTTGAGTTGCAGATTCGGATTTTTGTTCGTAGAGAGATCTGGCGTGACCGCCAGATGTTTCGGAGACTCGCAAACGCAAATCGGGCCTTTCAGATCCGGGTTTCGATGTCTTTCCTGGTACCACCATCAGGCTACCAAGATACTGGAAGCACTCCACTTTCTCAACTTGTTGCCCAGCTACCATGAAACTGGAGGGATTTCCTGTGTTGATCTCCATCGACTTGGTCTTTCCGACATTGACTTTGAGACCTGCTGACTTGGAACTTTCGGTGAGGTCGTCGAGTTTGCTCTGCATATCCGGTTGCGTTTGGGCGAGCAAAACAATATCGTCAGCCAAGTCAAGGTCGTTCAGATGCTCCATTGTTGAAGGATTCCACGGCAATCCTCGGTTCGGTGCACAGTCGATCGATCCAGTCAGAATCTCATCCATTAGGATTAGAAAAAGTAGCGGTGATAAAATACATCCTTGTCTCACTCCAGCAGTTACCGGGATTGGTTCGGACAAGACACCGTCGTGCAAGACCTTGCACGAAAATGCCTCGTATTGTGCTTCGATGAGATGGACTAGTTTCTCTGGGACCCCTCGTCGCTATCGGCTTCCACGGAATTCTGGCGACAAAACACTAGCGCCAAATGAAGGTGGACGGGTTGAGATTAAAACCCATGTTTGAACTTTTTTCACGCACACACATGCACCAGTGCAAATTGCATTGTTGATTTTCAAAATATTAGTGATGATGTGCTTCCACTCAAAGCTTGAATGCAAAGCTGCAATGCTTGTGTGGAAAGTTGCAAAGCTTGGATCCCATCTTGCAGGGCGGCAGCACCATAAACATTGTGTAGATGACGTCAACGATTTGTTCGAAAAAAACAAAAGCCCGATTATCTTGATACTTGGAGATCTTTGATGATACCCAAGTTGACGGTAGCAAGTAATTTTATTTGATCCATTTGGTAAAAATTTTCTTTACTTCCAATATCCAACTGTATATAATCTCTGTATTACGGCACAACACAACGTTTTTGGTTGACGTAGGAGCAAAAGTATCACAAAATTTTTTTTTGTAATGAAAGCAATCGTTGACTTTGAGTATGTTTCCTACCAGAGTACATTAATTATAGAGTACCGTACATCGAGCTTGAAATTAGACCACGCCAACCATGATAACGTAGCTGTTATGAATTTTTTCATACATTACATAGGAAACAAACCTAAATTATTGTTTTTCGTCATATGCGTAAAAATATTCAGTAATTACTGTAAAGGAACTAAAGATGGTGATAAAACAATTGATTTCTGTATGAAGCATATTGAATAACGAGCTTAGAATCATTCCAAAACAAGAAAAAGAAAATAGTTACAAGAAAAGATTATTGACCAATTTCCATATTTTACTGTAACGAACTCGAAACTTGCGTTTTAAATGATTCATTAGGACTGTTTGATGGCTCCTCTTGCGATATTTTATATTTTTGAACTTTATGCTTGGAAATAGTGTCCAGTAATTACAATATCCACGAAATTGTAGATATTTCCGCGGTAAATTCGCATTTAATGCAGAACCGCAAACCAAACCGTATTTTTATAAGAAGCTTATAAATCTGGGAAGTCGAATTTATTAATTTGAGTACAGTTGCGTACAAGTTACTAGCATAAAAAAAGTTTTTTTTTATGGAAAAACTGAAGAATTCAGGGCAATGCTCGCTATTTTTCATAACAACTACGTCATCATTCTGGAAATCTGTCAACCAATATGATGAGGTAACCTGTTATCTCCAAGAACTTTGGTTTCCTACACGGAAAAAAATTGAGTGGTTATCCCAAAGACGTTGTCATGATAATTTTACCATTTCAGCGCTATAGTATTTTCAACCACAAAAAGTATAACATCGATTTTGTAAAAGTACGCATGAAACATTATTGAAATTACTATGTACCTTGTTATTTTCGAAAACTCTCAATGTTTGTTGTCGAAAATACTATGGAAATGATAATTTCATCATAATTTCTATTGCAACTAGCGTCCACATAGTAATTTAGACATTGTGGCACCAATTCATATCAACAAAATACTACGCACATGGTACTTTTGAGAACAAAACATAGTTGACTCAAAAACATCAGTGTGTATGTTAATTTTAGTATGGTAAACATTCTTGTTGTTTATACTAATTAAAGGATCATTTATCATCAAACCCGTGAGTAAACAAACAAATTTTGAGCTGCTTTCATAACTTTAAAAATCTTTCCTGAGCATCGGGAGAACACACTAACATTGACCGACGTGTGTCGGAAGTGTGAATTTTAATGTTTTTAATTATATAATAATGCATGCATTGAAATAAACAAACAAACATACGAAATAAATTTACTATTGATATCAAGCTCCTCGCTCCTTCTAATCTTTATCATAACACATACTAGTTTCATCATGAAACATATCAATTTTACTAGGAACGAAGTAGATCAATGCATCATTTCATTGACAATTTTACTAAAATGCAGTCGAATTTACATTGCCAGCCAAATTGAGCACATGGTAAAATAGCTATGCGTAAGGTATTATAAACAACAAAACTTATTTGACTCAAAAATATGGTTGCCTGTTCTTCATTTAAACCACGGATTTAGTAGTTTTACTATGCTTTTTTTGTGTGTACAGAATTTTCGACGCGTTCGCGTCGTCCATATCTTACGCAAAGTTCTTCGAAATAATGAATCAAAGTTCTTCGAAATAATAAATATACTCTGTACCTTACGTACCCGCCTACATACTCGTACGTTGCTTTATGTATTTTGTGGGTCAGAAAGCATATGTATAATGTTATATACCTACTTGAAATATTTCACAAATGATTCGTTTGAAATGTGGGAATAAAGTTTTTTTTATTTTATTTCTCCTGCTGGAGTTTTTTTCTGAGCAATAATAGAATATACCGTAATTCAATATTTTGTTTGAAATTGCTTTGCGATTTTCGGTTTTCTGTAGTTGGGTGATAAATCGGACACTTTTTTTAATTGGAAACGCTTGATAATCGGTCGATTTTGGGGCCCAAGGTCAAGTCTAGTGGCCCGAACAGGATTGCACCGTGAAAAAACATGAATTCCAGATTCACAGACCATAAATTTTATGGTTTACACAGTGATTTTTATCGTTCTCGATACCGTAAATGTACATTAGAATTCGTAGTTTTAGACCATACATTTCACCGTTTTGACAAAAATAACCATGAAAAAGGGGTATTATTATTTAGCGTGACCATGAGAAAAAATGGCGATTTTCCATACATTGGAAACAGCATAAACTTAGCAAGGATCATGTAGTTGGCATGGTTGCTGATTTTCCTTCAACATCACGTTTCAGGTTTCATTTGAAAACTTGCCAAGCTTTAAAAGACTGGAAAACCTTGACTGATGGTTTTCTCTTCGCGTGAGTAATTTTGTTTTTCAAACCACGGTCGTCAAAACACGTTGAATCTAAAAGTACGCTAGTTTTGCATTACTTGTTACGAAGATGAACGGTTTGAACAGAAAAAAAACAAGAGAAACCCACAGTTGTAGCTCAAATTAAACCATTCCTTAGTTTGGAGAATGGGCGGTTCTGGTGTCGCTTGCTGCCGACCGGGTAGTGTAGCTAATCGAAGTTGGATGCCTGTAACATGAGAAGACACATGTTATGCATCGGCAAGTTGCAGTGGCCATCATTTAGCAACAGTATATTGAAGGTTGCTCGAAGATGATCACAACCAACAATCTAACATTTTCGTTTTTTGAGTATGATGGGCTCAAGATGATTTTAGGCTCAATTGGAGATGCTTTGGCAGTGACCATCATCAAAAGCAATATTGAATTTCATATGAAGAACGTAGCTGAGCAAGTGCAATTTTTTTTATCAAAAAGAAGGTTAGGAGGAGGCTTGTGTCCCTTATGTTTGACACAGCATCGAAACATCACAGACACATTTTGGGAATAGCGTTGGTGCAATTCCTAATTCGATTACTTTAAACAATTCTTCAGAATTTTAACGGTTGGTTTAAATCATTCATTTTTTTGTAGGCCGAGAGAGCTGAACTGCGAGATGCTCCAAAGGAACAATTCTAAAAATATTGGGTGTATTTGATTTCAAGTTACATCAAGTTTGTTCAGCGACCGTGGATAATGGTGCAAATAAGATTGCAACTATTAATAATCTACAAAATGAACTTATCAACGGAAATCAAAACATCCACGAAGAGGACGCAGGTTTGTCAGAATCGGTTGATTACATTATTGAATCTCTGTTGAGATTCAAACAGAAATTGGTTTGATAAGATGTGCTGTCCATGCCCCGCAATAAGCCATTAACGATGTTATCAAAGAAAATACCGAACATCTCAAGAGAATCACTGAGATGGTAAAGATAACCTATAGAACATAATACCACTTTTCCTTTGAAATCAAGTTTGCAACTCGCGCTCGTTATGGTATCCAACCAGATGGGGCGGGAAATATCTATTGTTTGATGCAATGTCAAAACGGAAATCCTTTTATGAAGACCTACCTCGAGCTAGGAAAGCGATTTCGGTGGCTAGACTTCGCCGCCACGAGTTTCTGGGTTTGCCTCTCCTACGACATTCTTCTGGATTCCATTCAAACGCCTCTCTGCAAATCTCGTTCTCATCTCTTCGCAGCATGTGCCCAATCCATCTCTGCTTACGTTCCCGAATCTCGATTTCTAGCGCCTCCTGATGACACCGGCGATGTAGTTCCACGTTTGAGATCCAGTTGCCAGGCCACCAAGCGCGGGGATGTTCCGCAGGAAGCGATTCACAAAAGTTTGCAGTTTTCGCGTTGTCACCGCATATGTGCACCAAGTTTCGCACCAGTACAACAATACGGATTTGACGTTTGAGTTGAAGATTCGGATTTTAGTTCATAGAAAGATCTGGCGTGAGCGCCAGATGTTTTGGAGACTCGCAAACGCAAATCGGGCCTTTCTGATCCGGGTTTCGATGTCTTTCTTGGTACCACCACCAGGCGTAATCTGGCTACCAAGATACTGGAAGCACTTCACTTTCTCAACCAGTTGTCTAGCTACCACAAAATTCGAACGATTTTCTGTGTTCGTCTTTCCGGCATTGATTTTGAGACCTGCTGCTTTGGAGCTTTCGGTGAGGTCCAAAGGAAATGGATCAAATTTTAACCAACATGTATTGTCTTCATAAGTTTTAACAATAATTGCAATTGTAAATGATCGACGTCTTGTATTGATATTCCTATTCAATTAAGGTTGACTGAGTCTTACTCAGGACAGTCACCATCGTTAATTAAACATCTGGGTGGTTATTCGCTCAAAGGTTGTTTATGTATTCGACAAATGTTTACAAAAACAATCCGGAATAAAAAATTATCAACTCATCCATCCTTTCATCGGTTGTGCCTTCAAGTGAAATGAATCATCTTTTTCAACGGACGCGCATCAAATTTTCATCAACCGCCGGCCGCCATTAACAACGTCTCGAAAAGCGGGTCAATTTTCTCTATTGATCAAATAAAAACGGGGGTTGAACCCAATGGAATTAACAATAAGGTAAAATGTCTACACATGTATATGTATTTACAATCCTCGGATATGCGCGTCCCCACCTTTCGTCGACGATTGCTTTCGGAAATATTGGCTAAACGAATAAGTAGCAGGCGTTGATCACGTTACGACACGTTTTTATATGTATGTACGTACGTATGTGTGGGAAATTGCTTTCCCGATCGACTTTTCCGATTGCAAATGGTGGTGTGTAAACATCAAGGTATCGGTTTGGCTAGTAGATAGATAGGTAGGTAGTAGGCGGCATCATGCTCATACTCATTGAGCATTTTCACTCGAGTATTGCCCACCGCCTGCTGCGTTTCTGCGCTGGCCTGCTGGCATGTTTAATTGATTACAAACGTTAATAAAATTTTAATGGCTTGATGGAATAACACGGACGGATCAAGGCGCGTAATTAAATTATCTTCGAGTACAAATGGATTCGATGTTTTATTGGCATTTTTAACGAGATTTCGTTTCGGACAAAGTGTGGCGCATGGGAGCGGTTATTGATGGTGGTAAATTTTGTGCATGCGTTCGAGAATTCTCGTTCTTTTTTTCAAGCATAAATCATACGAAAATAAACGGGAAAAAATATTTTAGAAAGAATAACTTATATTATTCTATGACATTCAAATGTCATCAATCAATCAATCAATTAAAGATATTGAATTCGCCCAATCGCCTTAAAAGTTAGAAGAGTATGTTTGGTATGTTTCCATGGACAAAATTTACTCACTCGGGTAAGTATCCTTTGCTTTCACCGTTTAAACCGGCTCCATTGATCAGTATCCGAAAGTGGAAGAGCTCAATTCGGCCATTTATCTCTTGCAGTTGCTATCCACCCACGATAAAACTATACAAATAACGCGGAATAAAGTTCTCCAGCGTTGCGGTTGTCCCCGGAAAGCAGCACCATGACAGTTAGAATTTATGCCCGACGGAAGTGGCCTCGCCGGTCGGTCCTCCGTTCTCACTGACACGCTTCTATAGGTACATCGTATAGCAGGCCAGGATGAAAGTTACACCAAAACGCATAAAGAAGTCAGGTTCAGGTTCAGGACTAGGTTTGGGTCACAGGAGGCTATCAGTGAACTCGAGCATCGTCGTCGCTCCATTTTCGCCGGTTTATTTCAATTTGCCGTCTAAACCTGGAGCCGGGTCCGAGCTGCAGCACGCTTTATGGTCATTGTCATGGCGACGGACGTGGCCGGTCGGCTGCAATGATCCTGGTCAGCATGGATTGCTGCGTCCGCTAGCCTGACTGGCTGGTCTGGTGCGTTGGATCTTTTTTATGGTTCATAATGTGCGGAATGCTGAAGATAAAACCCTTTGAACATTACGATTCTATTTGCATTTGCATTTTTAGTACAGTTTCGGATGCTTCATCCGGTTGCAGGTCATCATCCGAGACGGTGCTGAAAACAGGAAAAATGTTTTTGTTCTTTTGGGGTACAGCGTCACAAACAAAAACTTATTTTCAAGATTATTGAAAGCAAAAGGTTTGATTGAAAGGTTTTTGTCTTTTAACGAGTTGTCAATTGAAATCTGTCAGAGTTTGATAATTTTTATCTCGCCTGTGTTCATCTCAGGTTATATGTCGGTACTTTCAGTACCTTGAAACTGTAAAAAACTTAAAAGGTTCCCAAGTAACCATGAGCTTTTTTCAATTTATTTGGTCCTTAGGATTTTAACATCTGGATGTCATTCATCCCTCAAGTGACCATAAAGGGTGTCCACGATGAAATTGCCACTCTATGCAATTGCTCTATCTTTTTAACCGTTGGGTAGAATTTAATTAAAATTTGGGTGGATTTAGTTCATAGTGCATTGTTTACAAACTAAAATGGAGTCGGAAGAACAGCTCGTGCGTGATAAATCTAGCGCATTCATCGCGAGAACAAGGATCTCTCGCATCGTTCTGTGGGACCCTATATATATTGACAGCCTTAAGTTACACGATCAATGTAAATATGCGACAGAATAATGATTCTGTAAAACCACCTGAACACCCCTTGACGAACAGACAACGAACTATAGTCGTCTCAGTCATACAAACGCTCTCGTTCCAACACAGCCAGTCGCGATCCAACCGACAGTCGACAACGACGCGTGCGAAGACAGCGAGTGCGCTCAAACGCCAGCAGGAACCATCCGCTCTCCGCGTGTCTAAGTGATCCGGATTCTTGCATGGATAATCACCCAGCCCGGACCAGAACCCACATTTGGCGATCCTGCCAGGAGCTGTTACACATTTTGGTAACAGCAAAAATAGTGATTTTGAGGCCGACGTGACATGCAGCAGCCATTTTTCATCCACACAGGAAAATGCCTAGAGTGGAATTGAGGTTAAGGTAACAAAATGTTTTATTAAATTTCTCTAAATACAATTCTTGTATGAATGACTTCTGCATAATTGAATTCAGAAGCTGTTTGCAATTGTTGCGAAAAAAAAAAGATTGAATTTGTTTCGATGTTGCTGTCGTATGCATTTTGATCCGTAAAAGTTGCATCTAACATGCTGTGTAATCGATGACGCAATACCAACAAAAGCTTCCCCCAACGGCGAGGCTGGCAAAAAAAAATAATAAGCCTTTTTATACCGTTTAGTTTTTTTTCCAAAACTATTGCTTGCCTGAGATCTAAGTGTTAATATGAGATGCTACATGACATTTTTGTTTTTAAGTGTAGTAGACAATTTAATTGAACTTGCTTTGCTGAATTAACACTCTGTACGTTATGTGTATGAGAGGAATAAAGTGTGGCGCGATGCAGACTTCCGCCATTGAAAGTTTTAGGATGATGAACATCTTGGTAGATGTCAGTTGTTCAAGGCGCGACGAAGACCTCCGCCTCGGTAATAGTTTGTGAACATTTTGGTGGATACCAATTGTTCAAGGCGCGACGAAGACCTCCGCCTCGGTAATAGTTTGATGAACATCTTGGTAGATGCCAGTTGTTCAAGGCGCGACGAAGACCTCCGCCACAGTACAAGTTTGAGAACATTTTTATGAATTCAATTGTTCAAGGCGCGACGAAGACCTCCGCCTCGGTAATAGTTTGATGAACATTTTGGTAGATGCCAGTTGCTCAAGGCGCGACGAAGACCTCCGCCACAGTAAAAGTTTGATAACATTTTTATGAATGCAATTGTTCAAGGCGCGACGAAGACCTCCGCCTCGGTAATAGTTTGATGAACATGTTGGTGGATGCCAATTGTTCAAAGCGCGACGAAGACCTCCGCCACAATTTTGAAGAACATTTTGATAAATGCCAATTGTTCAAGGCGCGACGAAGACCTCCGCCTCAGTAATAGTTTGATGAACATTTTTGTAGATGCCAGTTGTTCAAGGCGCGACGAAGACCTCCGCCACAGTAAAAGTTTGAGAACATTTTTATGAATGCGTTCAAGGCGCGACGAAGACCTCCGCCTCAGTAATAGTTTGAAGAACATTTTGGTAGATGCCAGTTGTCCAAGGCGCGACGAAGACCTCCGCCACAGTAAAAGTTTGATGACCTTTTGATAAATGCAATTGTTCAAGGCGCGACGAAGACCTCCGCCTCGGTAACAGTTTGATAAACATTTTTGTACATGCCACAATGAACATTTTGTTGACTGTTGATTGCTCAAGGCGCGACGAAGACCTCCGCCACACAAAAAGAAAAAACTTTTTCGTAAATGCTAGACAGGAATAGGCGGGACAAGGGCCCGCACCTAGAGTGATCGAAATACAGCTGCAACTGCTCTAAACAACCGAGATCTCCGCCATGAAAAAAAGCCATCAGGTCGATAGATACCCTTTTTTTTTTGCTTTGTTATTGTTATGGTCGGTCCTAGCCTAGGTATAGTGGCCGAAGGTGCCTGATGCATTGGAATATGACAAGAGTTGAGGAGGGCGATCATTCAGTGATTCTCACTGACATTGCTGTGATTACAGAGAAAACGAACGTATTGCGAACATATGACAAAGATAAAATGCTTGGGCTATGGGACAGAAGTCGATTAAAACCTGAAAAATGGAACTCCTCATGATAATATGATTTGAAAGGCTTGACCACAGAAAACCCCTTTAGATTTTCGCTCTAATCCGTTTTTGCTATTCTATGCGTAAGATATCAATCATTCAAGCGTGAATCTGCTAATATGCTGATCGACAAAAAAAATCTATTCGATTCTCTGCTTATTTGTTTCTAAAGGGATATTTAAACGGCGCGATATAATATCCTTGACTGGAATAAAAACTACAGTAATGTTGTGAAGGATTATCTAAACTTCAGCTTTATTTCCAAGCCATTTTTTTCAAGGTCAGTATTGCCGGAAGATGCCACCCTTGTACGGCGTAAAGTTTGAACGATTTCTTTTCCTTGTTTCGATCCCACACCGGGA
The DNA here is from genome assembly GCF_029784155.1 of Uranotaenia lowii. Lineage (NCBI taxonomy): Eukaryota > Metazoa > Arthropoda > Insecta > Diptera > Culicidae > Uranotaenia > Uranotaenia lowii. Next base: position 92,951,484 of record NC_073691.1, read on the forward strand.
AGACCGACGAATGTGTCTAGTGGCCGGATACGTTTTCGGTAAACTCTTGCAAGTCTTCGATTGTTTTGCAGTCACAATGACAGTTTGAAACCAAGCACAGTTGGTTGAGCATGGAAATCGAATTGGTGTCCGGTGTTGCAGTATACGTCGGCCACCCTTGCAAATGTAATCGTTGATGATGAAGTGCTTTGATAGGTGCGGATATTGGAAGATAACTTTTTTTTTGTACCGGACTGTTAAATGAATGTACCAATCAAAAATTAGACTGATAAAATTTGAAGCGCATCTGTGCAACATGTTGAGACTAATAGAGTTGGTTGACTTAAACGAGTCATATTCACTGGTACTGATGATGGCGGTCGAGCCCATATGGTCCGATGTGGCATTCATTTTCGTGATTTGAATGCCCATGATTGGTGTTGGGCTCACCTATAGAGCTGTGACGCTGGTCACTTGAGGAAATGGGGATTACATCATACGAGCCGGTGGCCGGTGAGAGTCCTTGACCAGAGCAGTGAAAATTCCTCGGGTAATGCCGAAATGACACCTTTAAGTCAGGGCACGCGGCGCGCTAAACGATGATGAAAAATATGAGGCCATGTCTTCCTTTCTTGTTTATATTGGCTTGTTAAATTTCTCAAACTCGTCCTTCCTGATCATTTATCCAAAAAATGTATTTTCAGTCTCCGCGTTACGGAATAAATTTGCACGTTTTACAGTTGATGCTTGCTGGGGTTTCAATTCAATTATACGTAGCTTTAAGATTTCTTCAGTCGGGAAAGATCTAAAAAAAAAAAGCAGTGATAAAGTTTAAAAACCCGTATAGTAGTGAGCAGATTTCTATTTTACTTCCACCAAGAAAACGCTTATATACATCGTTTGGTGTTCTTTCTATCCATGTCACAATAGTACCAGTCATTGCAAGTATATAATCCATTTTAGATGAAATAATCGTGTGATGAACTTTTTTTTATGAATTGGCTGGCACTTTCAGACGGTGACCCACTGTCACCAAAGCTTTTGAGTACATGATCATTTTCATCAAAGTGCGTGATTCTTAACGCAGTGAAACGATTGTCTCACTTTGGCCATTTTCTGATGGAAATTAATCGCATCGGTACAGTAAAATGCTTGCAGACAACCATGCATTCGTATTATTTGCTTCGGTCACTATGCGGCAATGTCTTGTGTTTCTTCGCTCCGTGATTTGCCATCGCAGTTCTAGAGCTTAACTAATTTTTAAGCATCCACAGGGACGGGGATCTAAATTTCTATTACTTTCCGCTAATCGAACGGAATCTTTGGCCAAGCCCGCTTTAAACCAACTAAACTCTGAATGTAGCAATCGTCTCCGTTGATTCACATGATTTTCACAAAGAACTGGGGAAAACATTAATTTCCAGTATTTCACCGTTGGGTTTTATCCATTTTATCTGAAAGCGGATATTATTGTATGAGTCGCTTCCGTGAAACTATTTAGTAACAAAAAGATCTTCAGCGATTCTTACCTCAACATCCAAACACGATACCATAGCCTGCGCAATAAACTGGACAATCACATGAGTAGTTGGTCCCTCCTCCACTACCGGTTACCGGTATCCACCGGCCGTTGGATAGGCGATTTATCTCGTCCTTTGAAGTTGCTGCTGTTGTTGAATGGTGGCGGTATCCAACGGATTAGAAAAACGATCCTCTGGCTGGATACAGATTCGCCAACGTTGCTCAATTTCCTTTTAGATTGGACTGCTCAACCTAATGTTTGCTACTACTAAATATTCGGGCTGAAAAATCTACTAAGCGGCAGAAACCAAACAGAGAGAAATCAATCGAAACAAAAAAACAAAAGGATCGATGAGTTTTGTTTACGTCAACTGTGCACGCTGAAAACAAATACCTCAGAAGTTGAATAAATTAAACCAGAGAAACATTTGAAAAAGGAGTAAATGGCAATTTGTTTTTTTAAGTAAATTTCACTGATATTATTTAGTTCATTTGCATTCACGATTAGAATAGTATAGACGACACAAAAAGTCAAAGGCAAATATTGGGAGATAAAGTGATTTTTTTTTTCTTTCTTTTTTTTCTTGAGCAAACGGGAGATGTGGGACCCTATATATATTGACAGCCTTAAGTTACACGATCAATGTAAATATGCGACAGAATAATGATTCTGTAAAACCACCTGAACACCCCTTGACGAACAGACAACGAACTATAGTCGTCTCAGTCATACAAACGCTCTCGTTCCAACACAGCCAGTCGCGATCCAACCGACAGTCGACAACGACGCGTGCGAAGACAGCGAGTGCGCTCAAACGCCAGCAGGAACCATCCGCTCTCCGCGTGTCTAAGTGATCCGGATTCTTGCATGGATAATCCCCCAGCCCGGACCAGAACCCACACGTTCCATCGCTAAAACGTTGGGAATCGCGAATTCCTCGGTGTCGCGAGTGATTAAGCAGTTCGAGGAAAGATCACAACCGCGTAGTTGGGGCCTTCGACCGAAACCCGAACGCCTCCGTTCGGGATGTGGCTAAGAAGCTGCACCTAAGCCGAATGCTGCATCATGGACGACGAAACATATGTGAAGGCCGACTTCAAACAGATCCCGGCAACCTGTTTTTCCCGGCCATGGATAAGTTCAGCGTTCCGGAGCATGTCCGCACTCAGAAGATGTTAAATTTGCGAATAAAATCCTGGTTTGGCAAGCCACCTGCACGTGCAGGGAACGGAGTGCACCTTTCGTGGCCCAGGACATGATGAACGGACAGGTGAACATGAAAGAGTGCCTCCAGAAGCGGCTGCTTCCTCTCCTGAAGGCCCACAACGTCCCAACAATCTTCTGGTCGGATTTGGCCTCATGTCACTACTCCAAGGACGTGCTGGAGTGGTATGCGGACGATAAGGTCAATTTCGTGCCGAAAATGTTCAACACTCGCAACACTCCGGATCTCCACGCCATCGAGAAGTAGGGGAGAGTGAGGTTACTTGATCCCTGGGGATACTTGATTCCTTAGCTATTTCTCGAAACTGGAATGTCCTACAAAGATCAAATATTCTAGAAAAATGTGCCAAATGGAGCAAAACAACAATGCTTAAAGCTCAAATTTTTTTAACAATATAATTGTTTGAGTAATTGAACTTTGTTTGAAAAATTTCACGATATGTGACTTCAAGATCTTTTTTCATCACTTTAAAATGTTCCTTACATGGAAAAATTATAATCAAAATATTTGTTCCAATATATCAATCGTTCGTAAAATGAACTTCATAATATCATATTTTCAAAGCAATTGAAAACTCTCAACTTTATTCAGAAAAAGTTTTCTAAAATGTTGATTATGGGTTCAATTGATCCCTAGAGTTAAAAACCACATATTCTACTTCTTAATTGATCGTGATCATTGCTGATTACGAGATTACTAATATTTATCCAATAACTAATATTTAGCCAACAATTTTCTGAAGAAAAGGGCTGATATAATTAATTTTCTAATAATGATTGAAAAAAGCGCCTTTAAGTATGCAATATCTTTAGGGTCGAGATTAAGTTATAGAGTTTTCTTATTCTGTCAGTTATAAATTGTGAAATGAGAACAAACATGACCAAAATAGTCAATTAACATTATATCTTGGGATTTTGTTTAATGTTTTTCCAAGGATTATGGCTTTCTCAATAATGGATCAAGTCTCCTTCAAAAGAGGATCCCTTATCTTCAAAAATATTGCAATTTTTTTACTACCACGAAAATGCTTATAGTACATCTACGGGTTCAAGTATCGTTCTAATTCTTGAAGCATACAAACTTAAAGTTACACGCTGTCAGAAAATGTAAAAGGGTGCGAGTTGCTAAACTTTTACAAAAAGATATGGTGAAAATAATAAAAGGGGATCAAGTATCCCCACTCTCCCCTACTGGGCGATTATGAAGCATCACCTTCTTAAACGACCTCACGTAGTGAAGACAGTCGAGGAAGTGAAGAAAGTAGGGTTTACATGCAAAAACGGTTTATTTACAGGTTGTGCAGAATATTATGGCCGGGGTTGAGGCCAAGGTGCGGGCATTTGCGTATGGACTGCAAATATAATACGATTAAAATGGTAAAATTATACCATATGTTAATGTATAGTTTGTGATAAACTGTTGATGCCATAAAAACCATCAAGCATAAAAACACCAATTGCAGTAATATCTGGATCTGTTGAAACTTATTTTTAGACTTTTTCTAAACATAATTATATTGCATTCTACATTGCATACTACAAAAAAATCTACTAGATGAAAATTTCATCATGAAATCATAAAAAAAATGTTTGGATGAATCAAATTCCGATGTTGACAAACACGTGATGCAAAACAATCACATTCCGCATATGGAAACGAGATTTACAAGGTGTTTCATTGATTTGCATTTTATCCCCGACTGGTAATTATAAAAATAATTAATTAAAAAAATTGAGTGATAGTTCGAAAAATATTTCCACACCAACGGTGTTGAAATAGGATGAGGTAACCAGTAAAAAGTTTGTAGGTGATGTCATTAAGTCAATCCGTCATACTGGGTTAAGTTTTTGATAGCATCGAAAATGTAAGAATTTGTACATTCATTGCTCGATTTTTCAAATTTCATATGAACATCAAAAACTTTAAAAATCTATATTAAGATGCAAGAAATCATGTCATCATCATTTTGTAATCAGAAAAAGATAACTTTATTCCATTACATTATATTAAACATTGAATCTGTGCTGTGATATATAAGTGTTGCACCGCTGTTGCATGATGCCCCGTTTGATGGTATATCCCTTCACCATACTTCGCTCTTCTCGAAAAACAGGTTCGAATACAAAAATGGTCAGGATTAGGTTTTGAATACTTGTCCTGATCCTGATCCGGAACCTGTTCACCATCCTAATCCAGATCCTAAACATATTACTGACTTTGGTCCAAAACTAGTTTCCTAAGTTTGGATCCGGGATTATGATCTCATGAATCAGGACTCTCGACCCTGATACTAGATTTTGGATCATGATCCTGGTTATGAATTTGAACTTTAATCCTGATACTTGACTCTAATGCTGTATCGTGATCTTGGATCCTGATCTTGGTTTATAATTCCGAATACTTGATCATGATTCTTTACCAAGGATCCTAGATCAGGATTACGAATCCATATTCTGAATTACTATCCTTATCCTGGGCACTAATTCTGATGCTTTTCCTGGGTCCAGACACAAGATTTCAATCATGATTCAGAAATTTCTACTCCAATCTCGAATCCTAGCTGATCGTGATCCTGTTTCCTGATCATGGGCCTTGATACTGGATTCTGCTCGCTGATCCCATATTCTGATTCTGGATTTTAATAGTGATGCATCCTGAATCTTCCCAACAAACTTTTTTTTGCTGAAAAAAAATTAAATTTTATCAGCCAAAACCAATCACAATCACTACATTACCTTCAAAAATACGGAACATTTTTGACCGAGACTACTATGATGACCAAAGTTTTTTTTTATGAAATTTTCTTAACAAAAATCTAACCAATCTTAAAAAAAATGTTCTATACCGGTGCAACATTTTGTTTTTTTTGGTTAAATGAAAGGGGAAGAAACTAGCGATGCTTATTTTGTTTGAATAAAGTTGTTCCACCAGAGACATCGTGCCTGCCTTATATACACACGCACAGCTGCTAAAGCCGGGCAGCTTGGCCAGCGGATTGAATAAAGCGAATGTGTGTTTTTTTGCTTTTGCTACATGCACACGCATTGTGCTCGGTTCACTTGCTACCTGGTGTTGGCCGGTGTTTATTTCCATCCTTCTTCGTCTTGTGATGCGATAGGGAGGGACGTTTTTATTTTGATTCTTTCAGGCTTACGCAATGAATAAACGAATTTATAGAAAATGTTAACCAAATCAATAATAAAAATACAGAATCTCGATTCTTATTTTTTCTTTTTAGTTTTATATGTTATAAATATATAAGTTGCGGTCGTTTGTCTGTTATTTGGCTCTAAGATATTCTAGCCTTAGATAGAGTAGAGTAATTAAATTCTGAAATCCGATTGAGTGTTAGTATTCGCGAAATAATTCAGAAAATCATATATAAATCACTTACACCTTCTCAGTCAAAATCTGTTTCTCCATGAACTGACATGCTATTCGGTTTATAACCCGAAGTCCATTATGCTCAGGCAATCCACCATCTTTGAATGAAGGTTAAACTTTTATTTTGAATTTGCGATCATTGTTAAACAGCTCTCTGGAAATCTAAACAAAAATAATTGAAAATATTCAGTCAAAAAATGTAGGATTTCCATCTTATATCGAAGATCAAATATATCAACCTGACGAATTCAGACGGCCTCAGTTGTCAAACTGCAGCCAGGCACTTCAGTTGTGTACAAAACATTCGAAGCATGAGCCTTATTATTATTTGCATCTTCAAGCATTTTGCTAGCGTAGTTTTGAATTATTCTGTCCGGACCAAAAGCTATACCCATGTCAGCAAAATCTTTCAACGAGCATAGAGGTAAAGAGTGCTCGTTTATTTCATAGTCTTCAAATCAATTAAAAAAAATTTTAAAACGTTTTACAATACATGATTCACAAAACGAAAACTAGCCCAACAGGATCCTGTAGTGCTCCGCGCCCACTAATTGTTCAAAATGCTCCTTTTTATTTTTGTCAGCTTAATATTATTGGATTAATTTATATCAAAATAGATGCAAAAAATATAGCAACACTGGTCGACGCTATCTAGAAATATGCAAAATTGTAAAACATTATCAATTTCTACTTCTAATCACTTATAATCTCAACGGCAAATGTTTCAGAAAGGTTTCCGATCAATTTCAATAAATTTAAAATTTACTAACCTAATTATTTGCTTTTGTCCTCCGCTGCTTTTATCCGAACACACGAACGCCTTAAGTACAAGATACATCAAAATTTCACCCACAAATCACGATTTAGCTAGATCTTTCAATTAAAAGTTTATCCTTGCGAATGCCACCATCACCAATTTTTCCAAGTTTGCTTTCTCTCCTTATTCTCAATAAAGTAATAACTTTTTATACAGAATTATGTAAACAAGCGATTGGTGAAGCCAAGCGTGTAATATTTACACATTATATCAATAGCTGATTTTTTCCATGTGAGAACAATAGCGGTTGACAGTTGATGATGATAGCGTGAGAGTGGTACTCTCTAGAAATTTTTGCGGTTGCGGTTAGCCAGTCCGCGGTAGTCCAGAAGCATTCCAGCCTGCCAGAAGTCCGAAGAGGTCAGCCAATGTCCGAATCAGCCGAGGTCCGAGGTGGTCTGTCAAGATGCCCCAAACCCAGGTCCCAAAGAAGGAAGCGAGGTCCGCCAGGATCCGAAGGAATCAGCAGCCAAGGAATGGTCGGTTTTTGAGAGGGTTACTCTCGATTCTGCCATTTGGCCAGCCTGGGGAGGGCCGTCTTGCGAGGGGTACTATCGATGTCGTCACCAGCCACGCTGCGGGTAGCATGCGTGACTTTCTTTTCGACGGCCGGGAGGAGACCTTCGCAGCATGAAAGTGGAGGCTCGAGCGCCGATTAGTAGCTGAATACCTCATGCACACCATGGTGCGAACCCCCGAGGAAGACGACTGCGCCATTCCGATGAAGGGGCCCCCAGAGGAGGAACGGCGCCTGGTAGCCCTTCGGAAGCGCCAAAATGAGGACTCGGAGGCGCTGGACAAGATCGTGACGGCCGTTAACAACATTATTCTGAACCGCATAATCGGGGTACGATATACGAAGGAGGCCATGAACATCTTGGTGAAGACCTATCAGCGCATCAGCACCTATTCCTGGATAGCGATGCACGACATGCTCCATGAGCTAAAACATCGGAGGAACAGCAGATCGTTGAGTCAATTATTTGAAGAATACGATCTGATCGTTCAGGAGCTTGAGCGCATGGGTGCGAACATTCCGGCGAATAAAAAGGTCCTCGCGCTGATTTCTAGGGATCCCAACGACTATAATCACATAAAAGGGGCTTTGAACGTTCTACCGATTGCGGACCTTTGCGCGAAACCAATACTGGAGCTAAAAAGAAGGTTCGGTGCCGTTCAGATACCACGTGGACAGAAAAATGAAATTTTTGACCCCCTCCCCCCCCCCCTCCGTGGACAAGCGTGGACATTTGGCAAACCCCTACCCCCCTCCTCGGATGTCCACGTGGACAGATCTGAAGTTGTTTTTTTTTCTAAATCTTATTGACAGTTAGAAAATACTATTTATGTACTTTTTGCCTTTTTGTTATTGAAATGGCTGATTTTGAAAAAAAAAAACGAATAAGCATTTCCAGATATAAAATACTATTAAAATTCTAAATTATCATTAAAACGAACTTTAAAGCGTAGGTACATCTTTCGAAGATAAGATAGCTGACATTTTACAAATGCTGAGACCACCAACCCTCAGAAAATGTACTATGTAGCCTTGAACGGGATTCGATCTCATGCCCGCTGGCTTACAAGACTTAAATGCTATTCTCCACCCCACGGACTGTGGGGGGTCATATGTATCACTTGCTTTCAAGTGGCTACTTGTTGTAAAAATTTAAGCTGGAAAGCTTAGCAAATGTTAAGTTTTTGATTTGAACATCTTAATATTTATTCACCTTTAGAAAATATTTTGGAAACAAGTATGTCCACGTGGAAATGACACAAGTCCCTACCCCCCTCTCCGTGGACAAGCGTGGACATTTCCATAACCCCCCCTAAGTTGTCCACGTGGTATGTGAACGGCCCCTTCCTGGACACCAGAAGTTCAGGACCAAACTCCGTGATGAAGTTTCGAAAGACAGAGAAGATCTAGGCTAAAATGCATGATTATGCAAATCATAGATTCACCTTTAAATCTCGTTTCCATATGCTAGAATATGATTGTTTTGCATTACGCGATTAATAATTTCAAAATTTCATCCATCCAAACACTAGTTTTTAGGTTTTCAGCTAGAATTTTTTGTGATATTTTTTACCCAAAAATGTATGCAGCACCCTTTTGCTGTTTCTTCACAAACATTTTCGAAAGAAAAATTGTTAAATTTAATTCGAACAAACCCAAAAATTACTGCAATTGATGCTTTTCTGACTACATCAATTTGATGGAAGTTTTTGGAAGCCATTGAAGTTGAAAAGTGTTGCATGATGCCCCAGTTGACGGTATATGAAGTACCCACCCCACACAATCTTCCGACATACAATGTTAAATTTCCGAACGCGTATCATTCTGCACAAGATTTTCGATCCAGCCCCCGAAACGAATCGGAGATAAGGCAGCATAATGCACCACGTTAAAATTTTCATCACGTCCCCTAAGCCAGAGAAAAAAGGTTATTTATGCTCAGTGTGTTTGCCTAGTTGAAGGAAATAAGTTTAGATACGAAATGTCGAAAGATCGAAATGTCTGACGACAAAAAATCAATCACAATAGCCGATTAAAAATCATGGTTGCTTCGATCATTTCGTCAATGGCTAAATTGATTGACAGCGGTGACAGTTTTAAATAACGCGAGAAAAAAGAACTGCTCAAGTTTTACATATCGCTGCAAGTTAGAGGAAGCTTCAAGGAAATCTTGCATTATTAACACTTTCCTACCAGAAGCATTTATTAAAAAGTTCGAAAAGCTTTCGCCGTCTCTTCAGAGCTCAACCGCAGAAAATAAATCCCCCTACCCCGATACGAAAACAAACTTTTCGAAACCACTTGGTGAGGGTGGGCGAGTTTGTGTCTGTGTGAGGAGTACCTATCTTCTTAGAGTTCTTTTGAAAGATCGCAACCGTCGGGTGGAGAAAAGCATACGTTTCTAGCGTTTGACTGCAAGACTATATTTCAGTGAAAGAATCCTCCAGGAAAAAGCAAAAATGTATCTCGCTTCCGGTCGGAAAAGAATCATTTTTCCATTATAACAGCTGCCATGTGTAGTCCGGAACTACACACTACACATCGAGATGCACTAATCCAAGCGTTTAGCAGCACCGGGCAATTATTCGTAAGTTTACCCTCGTGCATCTCCACCGAACGGAAGTCAGCGGTTGCTGAGTTTCCGTTTATTTCCCCATACAATATCCCCTAGCAGCAGCTAGCTAGCTACTCTTTGTTAGCTACAGACAGACTAGACGGGGTACAGGTTGCCGGGGTTTATAGTTAAGAGTAGTGAAACAAAGCGGGCGATGACAGTAAGAGCAACTTTTACACATCATTAGCGTGCTTCTGCCACTTTTAGCTAGGTAGGAATCCTGCTGTAGAAACAAAAGCAAGACTTTAAAACACCATCCGTGCCAGGAAACGAATCGCAGTGGGCTGTTTGGGTGGGTGGCAAAGTTTTGTATACTGTACACACAACTACAACAACAATCTTTTGCAGACAGCCATTGTGTACTTTAGTATGCTGGGGTGTATTTAATTTACTGGATTTTCAACTGCTGCAGCAAACAGTAGTGAGATAATTTATTGACAGTAAAAGTGTTTGTGCTTATGAAGGTTTGAGATAGTTATTTATGTTTTAAAAGTTCTTTGAAAAAAGTTTTATTTTTCGTTGTGTCTGTTCTGAAATGTAGTTGCTAGATCATTTTTGATTAATTTAGCAATGAACATTGGCAAGCTGGAGCGTAGCAACTTAAATAAAGGCCATTATGCTAGACGTTTTTGAATTTCTTCTTGCCACCTAACCAATGTCTCTCTGGGAGCGAAGCGGCCTGCACCTTGTTAAAACGTTTAAATCATCTAAACCTACAACGCCAAAATGTATGCAACTAAACCGCTAACGCTCTGTACAATTTCATTGAGCATTCTTCTATGTTTGACTCAGCTTTGGATGATGAAAATGAAGCAATTTTACTTCCAGTTATAGGGAAGAACGAAACTTTACAATTAATTTTTGACAACGCTTCTATTTTAGGCTTAAACCAAGTAAATCATGTCTCGAGATTCGGGAACGTAAGTGGAGATGGATTGGGCACATGCTGCGAAAAGATGAAAACGAGATTTGCAGAGAAGCGCTAGATTGGAATCCAGTAGGACATCGAAGAAGAGGCAGAAACTCGTTTCGGCGAAGTCTAGCCACTGAAATCCGAACTGTCGACGAGAATCTTGACTGTGACCAGGTGAAGACGCTTGCTCCGGATCGTCAACAGTGGAAGTCTTTCACCACGGCCCTATGCACCGGAGGATCGGCAGGGGATCATTAAGTAGTAAGTGGCGACAGGAACGCAGCCTCAGAATAACAGCCTCCAACGCTTTCAACCTGTTCACCTGTTAAACAGTACAAGCTTCGAAGCCAAAAGACTGGAAATGGAAAATAACTTGCCTAGTAATGCCACAAGACATTCACTCCACAGCTATTGAACAAGGCCGGAGGAATGAACATTACGCCAGGAAATGTTATATGAGGAAAACCCAAATGCAGTTACCCAGTTTGGACTTGTGGTTGCTTCTAACGCCTCGTGGTTGAGTTGTTAGTAATGGAGTGATTTTCTAAGAAAAGAAACTAATTGAAATTAAATGTCCTTTTTAGGAACAACTGAAAACATTGAGAGCATAATTGTAAACTTGGACTGCCAGACATGAAAGGAGTTTGATTTAAAATAAACACATGTACTATTACAATTATACTATTTCAATGTTTATACCTCAGTATTGTTTAACAGATCTGTTCATTTACAGTCATTTATCATTTTTATAAATACTATTTATTACGATCACGAATATCACGAAAATTTGTTACCAGTATTAGAAGAATACTACTTTAACGTGTACTTGAAATATTTTTACAATCTTAAAGGTTAATTTATAATGAAATAAAGTTGTAAATATCTAACGGCAGTTTTTCATTTATTCAATAATTCATAAACGGCTAACATAACCAATGGAAATTTAAGTTAGTTAATATCTAGTTACGGATATGATTTACCTTACATCGAATATAAATATATCTTTGACTTTAATGTATCCACTTTGACCTTTCGACGCCGCATTGAATCTGAAATAAGTGATCAACTACGAAACTAAATAAACCTATCATGCTTTGTAAAACGAAGTTTAAGATGATCATTAAGACTCCCTTGTCAGATGAATTTATTTTAAATAAAGAACATTCACAACCCCACAAGCTATTGCAATAAAGATCATCGAGAAAAGAGAAAACCGTAAATTTTAGAACAGAAAATACTAGAAAATTTTATTCGATGAATCGCTAGCTCAACATGAACCCTAGATGATGCTATCGAGGCATTTTCTCTGGCCTCAATTCTTGTCAGTTGAATCTAGTGATTGAAATTATCACTCATTTCCTCCTCCTAGACATTAAAAAACAACCCTCCGAGGCGATACCTATTCCTACATTCTTTCAAATCTCCCATTATGAGGAGCATCTTTTCCGAGAGACATTATAGACGTTTGCTGCTGCGAAAGTATTTTCTCAACATTCGATTGCTACACGATGCATAAAGAGGACAAGACAAACATATCGTAACCTGGTGATTTTGTTTTAGTAACAGTGCACAGTGGTGCAGAACATCAATCTAGCTGTACGAAATTAATAGCGCCCAGGGATGAAGAGATAGACATTTGGTGTCTTCAGCAACATTGTTCAATGTTACTTGGAGCATATTCTAGTATAAAAATTTTTGCCGAGGGGTCCACCGATAGCGAGATATAAATGCTAACTTTTTTGTTTTTCAAATTAGGGCTTTGATGTCTTCGACAAAGTTGTTTATCTGATCAAAATACAAAAGTTTGTTGAATATGTCAAAGTTCTATCACATCACCCTCAGTAGTTACAGCCAAAGTAAAAAAAATCTCTTGAAAAAACAGTTTTTTGAACCTGACAGATTGTAGATTGGATAAAATGGTTCGCTGTCTTTGAAACAAAGTTGTAAAATGTCACGACCTACAATTGTCCAATACATTATGATGTGTTTAGAAGTTGCTGAAGTCCTATAGAAAGCATTTAGTGTATTTTATTGGCAATTTTGGAAGGCTCGTCCATCGAAAAGTGCACTTTTTCGCAACACCCCCTTTTTTGTGATTATTTTTGATGATAAGCGAAACCATTTCCATTTGAAATTAGAGGGGAAATCGGTGGAACTAGTAGAGATTTGAATGATTGAAAATACAGTTTTTATATAAAAATTATCTATTTTACTTATAGAAAAAAACGTTGAAAACATTTAATTTAATAATAAAGTATTGCAGTTTTCTTTTTCATGTTTTGTTTTATTAAAAGAAATTTAAATTCGAGTTTTCAAATCATTTAAACTAAAAAAAAAAAAATAATGGAATTCATCTGTTAAATTTGGTAGAACACTAAATAAGTATTTGATATTATATAAATGAATAATAGAACCGGTTTTTCCAGTACACAGTAGTGCTCTACCAAGTTTAACAGATTAGTTCCATCATTTTTCTTGGAGTAGGACTTCAGCAACTTCTAAACACATCATAATGTATTGGACAATTGTAGATCGTGACATTTTACAACTTTGTTTCAAAGACAGCGAACCATTTTATCCAATCTACAACGTGCCAGGTTCAAAAAACTGTTTTTTCAAGAGATTTTTTTTACTTTGGCTTTAACTCCTGAGGGTGATGTGATAGAACTTTGACATATTCAACAAACTTTTGTGTTTTGATCAGATAAACAACTTTGTCGAAGACATCAAAGCCCTAATTTGAAAAACAAAAAAGTTAGCATTTTTATCTCGCTATCGGTGGACCCCTTGGCAAAAATTTTTATACTAGAATATGCTCCATGTAACACTGAACAATGTTGCTGAAGACACCAAATGTCTATCTCTTCATCCCTGGGCGCTATTAATTTCGTACAGCTAGATTGATGTTCTGCACCACTGTGCAGTGAAAACTGCAAAGTCAATTCAAGATTTAAATAGAAAACTGCTGCACCATTATCGCACCTTCTGCTTCGTCTTCGTCTCCGAAAGAGGTGACCTCAATCAGCTTGCGGGTGGCCACCAAAAAATTTGTTGTAATATTGAAATAAAGAACGCAAATTTGTATCGGAAAACTGATATCGTAATCATATTTATTTACGTCAAGTGATGTTAAAAGGTCAGGTTACAATAGTGATTGATATTGTTATCTGTGATTAATATTGATAATTGGATTATCCATCCGCCATATTGGCAACACTTCCCTATTGGTTTCCGTGGTGTTCAACTGACAACAATTCCAGTGAACACTACAATTCACTCTTCATCGATTCTTGAAACAATAGCGAATTTATGTTCTCACTTAAGACTCTCTGTTGTTGTTTATATTCGCCACGCGGCTCGTCAGTACCGTATAATTGCCGCGGTATAAACAGTCGGTCGTCGTCGGTTCGTCGCGAGTGAGTTTCAACACCTCCCCTCAATTCGCACGTTCAATAACTCGAACAGCTTTCGATACTGTGCCTTGGGAAGCCCCTTGGTGAATGCATCGGCAGGTTGGTCCTCCGAACGGATGTGTTTGATGTGGACCTTCCGAAGCTTAACCAGCTCTCGAATGAACATGTATTTCAGGTCCAAATGTTTCATCCGTTGATGACTCCTAGGTTCTTCTGTGAATTGAATACAAGGGATGTTGTCTTCCATGATTAGAAAAGAATCGGTGTTACCCACACCTAGCTCGCCAAGGAGGTTTGTTAACCACATTCCTTCCTTGGTTGTCATACAGAGTGAAACAAGTTCAGCTTCTGTAGATGACAGACTGACCGTCAGTTGACGTTTCGTTGACCACGAAACCAGATTACCAAATACCTTGAAGGCATGACCAGAAAGAGACTTTCTGTCATCGACATCGTTTGCGAAGTCGGCATCGGCATATCCCACTAAAGCAGGGTTCTCTAGCCCCTTGGTGTAGACCAGCTTTGTCTCCGTCGTACCACGCAGATATCGTAAAATCCGCTTTAGTCCCGCCCAATGCGCATCGGAAGGCGTCGCTTGAAACTTGCTGAATGCGCTGACCGCGGCACAAATGTCCGGCCTCGTTGAAAGAGCCAGATACTGCAAACAACCTAGCAGTTCCTTGAATGGATGATTGGTTGTTTCACCATCCTTCGTCTTCGTCCACTGCACATTCGGATCCATTGGTGTACCTATGGGATTACTGTCAAACATGCCAAAACGTTTAAGTATTCTCTCTGTGTAACCCACCTGAGAAATTTCAATTGTTTGTTTTTGATAATCTCTTGAAAAATCCGTTCCCAAGAAATGTTTAACTTCTTTAAGATCTTTCATTTGGAATAACCTTCCAAGTTCGGTCTTAATCCAGACCAGGTTAGCCACTTTTTTGCCAACGATAAGAATATCTTTTTTTAAATTGCGACCCAGATATGGGTCTTGACTCAAACATTCAGTCAGCGAAACTTTTTTTGTAGAGAAATGAATCCAACTTAGATGAAATTTCAGGGGCTAGATAAGAGAAAATCGATGTTGAAAAACATGCGAAAAAAAAAATTCGCCTTGTCTCCCGGTGAGACTTGAACCCACATCTTGCGCCTCTCCGGGGCCCATGTATTAACATTCTACTACAGGAGACCAACCTGGCGTATGAATATTATACTGGTTGAGTGTCGATGTCGATGCCGATAGACATCGACACTCAACCAGTATAATATTCATACGCCAGGTTGGTCTCCTGTAGTAGAATGTTAATACATGGGCCCCGGAGAGGCGCAAGATGTGGGTTCAAGTCTCACCGGGAGACAAGGCGAATTTTTTTTCGCATGTTTTTCAACATCGATTTTCTCTTATCTAGCCCCTGAAATTTCATCTAAGTTGGATTCATTTCTCTACAAGATAAGAATATCGTCAACGTAGAGAACTAGGGTTAGCTCTCTAGCCTGAGATTGATAGACGCAACAGTCACTTTTCAGCGGAATGAAACCAAGTTTCTTTACAACTTCGTCGAATCGTTGGTTCCACGATCTGCTAGCTTGTTTTAAGCCATACAAGCTTTTCTGCAGTCTGACGAGTTGTGAGTTGCCCATTTCGTCGTTCGGAAGTCTCATATATATCTCTTCCTCCAATTGACCATTGAGGAAGGCTGTTTTTACGTCCATCTGGTGAATGGTTGAACCAGACTGGTTAGCTAAGGACAAAATTGTACGAACGCTCTCCATTTTGACAACGGGAGCAAACGTTTCATCGTAGTCATAACCAGGTCGCTGTGAGCAACCTTTCGCTACTAATCTTGCTTTGTATCTTCCGTCTTCTTTAATCGAAAATACCCATTTCGATGAGATCGATTTTCGATCTTTGGGTAAGCTCTCGACCTTCTTCCAGGTCTTATTTTCGTTCAGGGCTTTTAATTCTTCACTGATGGCACTTTTCCACTTTGGCCAGTCATCCCTCGTCTTAAACTGGTCAACAGTTTGTGGAACGTCGCTATTATCTGTTGCTATCTTGGCAGTGTAAAATTCTGGCGCCCTTCTATCGCGCGTGTTACGTCTGATCGGCGAACTACAAGCGGGAACCGGTTGTGACTCGACCTCCCCTTCGCCGTCAGTGTGACTGTCAAGATCTTGTGCGCTATCATAATCAGATTCATCAACGTTACCCACGTGATGTTCTTGAATTGATTCTTCATCGTCAACCACGATGACTTCGGGTTCGTCTTTAACATTCTTATTACCCACGAGATGCTCATCTTCGTTACCCACGAAGTTCTCAGACGCTTCTGAACTTTTTGCTGGAGGTTCGGATTCTATAACTGGCGTATTTTGGCTTGCTGGTTGCGAAATTGTAGAATGAAGAAGATACCGTTTTCTAACCGAAAGGAGATTTGTCTCTAGTTCAGGAATATTAAGAACATTATACTTTTTAATCTTATTTATTTTCCCATTAACCATGGTCTTAAGCGATACAGTGCCCTTTCATACGCCTTCATCGACTCACCAGTTTTGGCTGTTGAAAGCTCGATCGGTGTGGCCAGCTTTGAGATATTCTCCACCAATCTTTCGTCACATACCATGTTATGAGTCGCTCCGGAATCCACCACGAAGCGAACACGCCTTTCACTCTTCGTAGTGGCCTTGGTGGCAACCTTCGCCTGACCGATGGCCTTCTTCTGGGTTCCGCTAACCTGCGGAGAAGGCAACTTTAGTATTCCGCCAGCCTGCGGAGGTGCGACCTTCGAAGTTTTGCTCGCCTACTGAATTCCGTTAAGGACATCGTTGTTGATGGCCATCACAAGCTCCTCCATCGCAGCTTCCTCCTGTTCCATCCCCCTCTGGAACCTTACAGCTCTGGCGGCTTCTTCCTCAGAGTCCTCCAACGACAGCGAGTCCACCTCCTCCGTTGGAATCCGGATCAGGGTGTGGGAGAGCTTCAATCTAGCCAGACGTCTCTCAAGGCGCATCTTCCAGGCTCCAAAGATCTCCGTCCGACCGTCGGACAGCAGTTCTTTCGAGAACCCGGCTGCCGTGTGAGGTAGCGCCAAACCAGCCTCGGCCTGAGGTAGCTGCTGGCCTCTGAAGGTTGGTTGACCACCAACTATTGATTGACCACCAGTTCCGCCTACTGCGATACACCGTTCGAACTTCGGGTTCAACATCGCAATCCAAAAAATATCCGTAGAGAAATACTACAAAACAGTTAAAGCCAGTTAACCACTGGGCCCATAACCTGTTGTAATATTGAAATAATGAACGCAAATTTGTATCGGAAAACTGATATCGTAATCATATTCATTTACGTCAAGTGATGTTAAAAGGTCAGGTTACAATAGTGATTGATATTGTTATCTGTGATTAATATTGATAATTGGATTATCCATCCGCCATATTGGCAACACTTCCCTATTGGTTTCCGTAGTGTTCAACTGGCAACAATTCCAGTGATCATTACGAATTCACTCTTCATCGATTCTTGAAACAATAGCGAATTGACGTTCTCACTTGAGACTCTCTGTTGTTGTTTATATTCGCCACGCGGCTAGTCAGTACCGTATAATCGCCGCGGTACAAACAGTCGGTCGTCGTCGGTTCGCCGCGAGCGAGTTTCAACAATATTACATATTGACGAAGAATAATAGGAAGTTTCATTTGATTTGCACATGAATTAATTAACACAGCATACGTATTGGAATTTGTTAACTTACCTTCCAGTTTTTGCAAAGTATCCAAATTCCAAATCCAGCATTTCTTGAAGGGTAGAAGCACTATTTATTGAATAGGTACCAGATATTGAACACTAGTCAAACATAAACCAATTAGAACAATTACATACGGTAGAAAAATCAAACAAAAATCGTAGTGTCATTGTTGAAGAATTATCTACCTCGGTTCGAATTTTTAGAAAAAATTTTGGATTCTAAAAGCCATAATCTGCGAAACTTTAACATTTGTTCAAATTTTGACTTGATTTTTTGACTGGATGAAGAAAACAGCCCTTTTTTAGTTGGGTGAAAATTTGGATAAAAATCAAATAAAACTCGGTAGTAATATCCTGACTTTTTTTCCAACAAGTCTTCTTTAATGATTTCTGGAAGAGTGGCAGCCTTTATTATCTGTATTTTCTTAAAATTTTACTAATAAAAGTGTGCAATCATTGGATCACCGAAAACGCCAATGTTTCAATTATTGAACGTTCAATCTTGCCATACATTTTTCGAAAAGAAATGCATGTACCAATTATTGAACAAACATAGGTTGGGTGCTTAGAAATGTAAACAAACTGTTTCTTTGTTGCTAGCTCAACTCAAATTGCCCCTGCAAGGTATTCTATTGAATGAAATACCCCTAAATGTATAAAATGATTACCAATGTTTACGTGTTCAATGATTGAAACACTGGCTGTTCAACATTTGGATCATCGTGTTCAATGACTAGCACCAAAACAATTTTTAGTAAAAAGGCTTAAATTATGGTTTTAAAACATATTTCCGCTAAAAAATCATATCGATTCGAAGCTATGGAGCTTAAGCTACACTATCAAAATTTCACCTTAGAAACCTTTCGTTATTTTTTGTGAGCCACAAATTCGCTGAATCCCAAAGATGGTGTTCAATATAGTGTTCTTGCGTTTATTGTTCCATGGCTGGAAATAGTTGTTTTCATAAAAACTTTCCTAAAAAACTGCCTTTGAATTCTACACACCTGTAGAGAAGGAATCAGCGTATCAAAATCTGTTTAATTTTTAAACGTATGACCTGTGTAAAACAAGTTTGTTATTTCATCAACAATTCTTTTCTATAAGTAAAATACAACAGCTTCGAAAGTTTTAAAACAGCTTTTAAGATAAGCTTCTTCCAGGCGTCGAAATAAACTGTGCAGGCAATCAGCGCCTTTGAATATGCAATAAGCGCTCAAGCAGTTGACAAAGAGCACAACAGCAATTCGAACTCTCTTGAAATGCAACATTTTCTCATGTTTGCGATGTTCTTATCTCTTTCTCTTCGAATAATCCAACAGTCCTTTTCACTAAAAATCTGCAAAAAAAACGAACAAAAGCTAAAAACGATAACTTTCAATTTGTAAAAGTATTTTTTGAAAAGTCATAAGTGCCAGGTAAGTCACATAACAGGCAACTTATTGTCACTATTTGAATTTAATTTTTTTGGTTTCTCCCGTTTCTCCCAAATATTTTGAAATATGATTTCAACGTACTCTTTTTGGCGCTTTTTGGATACGGTAACCCTAGTTTAGAACCTGTGTCTAGAATCCCCTAGGATCGTAGAAAATAATCTAAAACGGAAGAATAGGTACTTTCAAGTCTATATCTGACGAATTTGACTTTCGGCTTTTGTTGGATATCTGGAAAAAAAAATTCAAATTTCTACGACCATTTTTGCCCTTGGAGTTAAGCATCATTTTTTAAATTTAAGATGCGATCAGTATGATTTTTTCCATCAAGTCCACAAAACACACCAACTTAGAAAAATCGAACTTAGACAGTTCGAAAAATGTCCAGATCCAACCCATTGCAGTACCTATTCTTAAACACACCTTGAAAGAAAACCTGTTTGAAATCGTTCAGATTTTCCTTTATGTTGGCATTCGCATCTCTAGGTGTAGCATTAATTTTAGATAGTTTGTTCGTGAAATTTAATTATTAGAAGAAAGTGTGTAGTATAAGCTCAAAATCTTATTGATGTTAACAAATATAATTTTGGAAGGTTTTGCAAAGCACACTGTTAGTTTAAAGTAGTCAACAATCCTTAGTGATGAAGGCTTACACAGTAGACCTAATAAAGTAGAACGCCGCTCATCGGAGCTTCTGCGTTATCAGAGCCACCTTTTTCATACAAAATCCATGTAAAGTAGTGTTTTATCACCGTGATACATTGCTCTGCTAGTAAGTCGACGTTTTCGGTGAGTTTAGAGACTAAGCTAGTCGGAAAACGTTGATTGAATAGCATAACAAAATCCAAAGTATTTAACCTACTATGTATGCGCCTGAATGGTATGCAAATCAAGAGCGAAAGGATAGGGTTTGTCAATGAATTTCGTGTAATCACTTTTATCTTAGGTGGTCCTTTTCCCGACTACCTCAGATAAGCGGGGTTCTGTTGTATTTGTAATTCGGTGGCTCCAGAGAGTACCCTATGCCGTATTCATCAAAGAAAGTTTCATTTATTTTGCACTCAAAAGTATTGATAAGACATTTTATTTTATTCATTGCCCAGTTATTTTTTTATTTACTACCAACCAAACCAATTTTTCACGGGCAAAATATCAACTATACTTATACTCTCTGGAGCCACCAGCAGTGTATGCCGAAAACCGTTTAAAATTGCTCACGGTTCATTTTAAAGAATACGGCGTATATTTGCATCCTTTTTTAAACCAAAGACCTCTTTTTCTAAACATCAAATAAGAATATAAACAATTAAACGAGGGTGACTTTCGGAAGGCATCATAAGCCCCAGAAAAGCTGCAAGAAAGGAATCTGTTTGGATTGGTACGATTGAAAAAACAAGAACATTCAATTCCGCTTTGTGCCTGGGTTTTGGGTTGCGAAATAATAATTGTGGTTGAGGAAACAACCGTTAATAAGTATGTACTATTTCAATTCTTTATGCAATTTCTTTCATTTTCGCTTGCATAAATGCCCGTTGTTTAATTTATATCGAGTTTATTCTTCTGTCAGTAAATAATAAAAATGGTTCACTTACTTTTAAGTTATCCTCGATCCTTTGTGTAGAATTCGTTTGCTGAATGCTTGACGCGACAAATTATCTCGAAAATCTCCCAATTACGAATGCAAATGGCAACAGCATGACAAACCATGTTCCTACATATCTACGATGAAAAACTGGCTGCAACTTTCGGTGTCCCCCGAATGTTCGTTGTGTCCATTTTTTTTTATTTGGTTTCTCCTCCTGTTCACATGTGAACACGCAACATCAACTTCATGTGTAGGAGCTTCATTTTCAGTTCATGTTCGTTACAATATCGTAGTACAAATATTTGACGTCTCTTCATTTTTTTTCTATCTGAGCGAGCGAGCGACGTACTCTCTTGGACGTTAGGGGATTTTTGTGAACTTCCATTGTGAAACTTTGTTTCTAATGCGGACTTTGTGGACATGAAAAAGGGTGCACTTTTTACCGTCCCACATGTGACCTTGTAGTTGTTATGCTTTTGTTTTTGACAGAATGTTAATTATCAAGTTTTTATATTTAGTATCCAAATTAACATTGAAACATGAAATAAAAACTAACAAACCGGCCAGCTTAAAGTTATGAAGACAAAGTTGTTATTTGAGCTCAAGCCTTTATCGTGTCTATAGATATACGTGCGAGAGATATGATATTGTCGCAGCAAGCTAGTCGTCTGGTCGACATAAGTGTTTTTTGTTTTTCTCAGGTGTTTCAATCTACACCGGACAGGCGAGGCGAAAATCCATCTCCATCAAAACATCACACGACGGCGACGACAGCTCAGCGCATTGCGTGCGCCTGGAAGTATGTATGCTATGAAGCAGCAGGCAGGCGATTTGCCGGCTCTGCGAAAACTCATCAGATACACAGGTTGGGTTGCGTTGCTGTCACCCGTTGATGGAATTACGTGATCAGAATGTAGGATAGCATTGAAAATATAGTTTGATCTGTAAACGTGAGGAGTTTTCTTCGACGTAACAAAACAAAAGGTTTTTTCTTTGTAACATGACTTTGTAACATAACAGAAATGAATTATTTAAAAAATACCTATTTAAAAATAAAACATTCACTGACTTCATTTAACACTTGTCGCTTTTTTAAGTTATTGTACGGATTTTTCAGACACCGAAAAGATTGTTGAAAATTCATAAATTGAACTGAAACTCACAGTTAATCCAGATCATAGCTAAAAACTTAACGACATGTTTAAATGAATGACCTCTAGAATGACAACAGTGTAATAATCATTCCATCCCAGTCGCTTGGCAAGTGCGGATGTATTTTTGTTTCGCAATACTAATCGGGTGCTTTATACACGCAAAAGTGCAGTTAAAATTGGAAGTTTCCACTATCAGTTATCCTGCATCATTCGGTCGTCAATTGCCGAATCAATTCAGCAACAGAAGTGACAAGCTGTGTTTCCCCCGGCAGCGCTGGTGCGCAATCCCCACATCTGGCTGGAACATCAGGCTGCCTTGTCGTCACCATCAGCACCAGGACCATCAGCAGAGAAGTACAAATTGTTTCCTCCCAATTATTCCGGGTTTGATTACTGTTTGGGTGGTTGTCCGATAGATCCGGTATTAATGGCCGTGACCGGATAACCGGAGACATTGCACAACTCTGATTCGATTGGTCATTCTCTCCCGGTAAATCGAGCCATCATCAAACAACCGAGGAAAAATCATCGCCGTCGTCATCGTCAGGGCCAGCTGCGATCAACGGAGAACACGTGGTTGTGTACCAAAGAAAATACACTCAAGAAAAATAGCTCATAAAGAAGTGCTTGAAAAAATTGTAAGTTCTCTTTCATTCTTTTTCACTTTTTCTTTAACTATCTTTTTCCCTATATTTTGACCATTGTTTGCTTCGTTCATATTTTTAACGTCGGACATTCGTGTTCGTGTGAAGAAATATGAGCGAAGGCGGGGGGCTAATCCCCTCAACTGAGGATGATGAAGATAGCATCTATGAGGATGAGGAGCATTTAGAGGATTCGATTGTTGCGGGTCCTTCTAATGTTTTTCATTCTCCAATGGATGATAATTCTGAGTCATCCTCAGTTGAAAGTAAAGCATCCCGACTCCGAGTCTACACAGAGAGCCCAACTTTCACTGGTCCTTGGGTGGTTTTCATCCGGCCCAAAAAGAATGGAAAACAGTTGAATGTGGTTCAGATCACAAGAGATCTGGCAAGGTGGTCCTCCGTAACCTGCATTAAAAAGGTGCGTCCAAACAAATTGCGAGTTGAAGTGGCCAACCGGAAAGCCGCAAATGAAATTGCTGTCAGCAATTTTATAAACTTAGAGTACCACGTGTACATTCCGTCTCGAGACGTAGAGATCGAGGGCGTGATTACAGAAATGAGTTTGAAGGCAGATTACGTGAAATCCAACGGCGTTGGTAAGTTTAAGAGCCTCGATTCGGCTTCGGTCGATATCTTGGATTGCCGCCAACTCAGAACTGCCACCGTCGTAAATGGAGTCAAAGGGTACTCACCTTCAAGCTCATTTCGTGTGACCTTTGCGGGTACCGCCCTCCCTCATTACGTCTTGATTGACGGAATATTGAGGCTTCCTGTGCGACTCTTTGTTCCTCGCCCAATGGATTGCAAAAATTGCAATAAGTTGGGGCACACTGCGTCGCACTGCTGTAACAAGCCACGGTGCCCCAAATGCGGGGAGAATCATGGGGCTGGAGCGTGCTCAGCAATAGAGCAGAAATGTGTCTATTGCGGGGGCTCACCCCATGAATTCTCTTCGTGCGAGGCATATAAGAGTCGCTGGGATAGTCAAAAGCGCTCTTTGAAGGAACGTTCAAAACGGTCTTATGCCGCCATTTTGAAGAGCGCGGCGCCTCCGATCCAACCTCATACAAGTAACATTTTTACTGCGCTGTCAGTTGTAGACAATGTAGAATCAGATTCTACCGACGAAGAACACCCGGTCATCTTTGTAGCCAACTCGCGAAAACGCTCAAAACCAGCACCGAAGACCCCCAAAATTCCAGCAAAAATCCCAACATTTAGTCCCTCAATTGGTATAAAGCAAAAACCGACACCTATAGTACCACTAGTGAAAGAAAAACAAGTCCCTCCTGGATTCCGTATGAATATGACATCTCAGAATACACCAGACATTGCAGAAACTGCTAAGTCTTTCATTCCTAACGTAATTTCGTCAGAATCAACTTCACAATCTGGAATTTTTAAATTGTCCGACATTTTAAATGGGGTCTTTACTTTTCTCAACGTCTCGGAATCGATCAGGAGTATTGTTACCTCTATGCTTCCTGTAGTAAAGACATTTTTGAAGCAATTGATGCAAACTTGGCCCCTTCTTTCAGTGTTTATCTCTCTCGATGGCTAGTTTAAGCCGAGAGGTCGGAGATATCACTGTGTTACAGTGGAATTGTCGTAGCCTAATCCCTAAACTGGATCCGTTCAAATTTCTTCTTCATGAAACTAGTTGCGATATTTTTGCCCTTTCTGAAACATGGCTTTCTTCTCAATCAAACATCTCATTCCACGATTTTAATATCATCCGTTTGGATCGCAATGATTCTTATGGAGGGGTGCTTTTAGGGATCAATAAGCGCCACTCTTTCTATAGAATCCACCTCCCTTTGTCAGGAGGAATTGAAGCTGTTGCTTGTCATACTACTATAAGAGGTAAGGACTTATGTGTTGTCAGTTTGTACTGGCCTCAGAGAGTTGCGGTTAACCAAAGCCACCTAGAGGACCTGTGCTCAGTGCTACCTGAACCAAGGTTGATCCTGGGTGACTTTAATTCACATGGGACTGTCTGGGGGGAGCAAACTGACGATAGTCGTTCTACTCTTATCTATGACATTTGCGATAGTTTCAATTTAACAGTATTGAACACGGGTGATAAAACACGGGTACCTAAACCTCCTGCTAGACAAAGTGCAATTGACCTCTCACTCTGCTCAAACTCACTATCATTGGATTGCCAGTGGAAGGTAATCCCTGATCCCAATGGTAGTGATCACCTGCCTATCAAAATTACAATCACCAATGGGGTGAACGCTTCGAATTCAACAAATATGGTATATGACCTCACAAGACACATCGACTGGAAAAAGTACTCGGACGCAATTGTTTCAGCCATCCATTCTGTGGAAGTGTTACCTCCGTTGGAGGAATATACCTTCCTTGCTTGCTTGATCCATGATAGTGCAATTAAATCTCAAACGAAACCCATCCCAGATCCATCTGTTCGCCGAAGGCCTCCCAATCCATGGTGGGACAGTCAGTGTACTAAACTTTACGTGGACAAATCGAACGCTTTTAAAGTTTTTCGGAAACACGGAACCCTGGATAACTTCAACGCGTATTTTTCTCTTGAGCAGCAATTTAAAAATTTGATCAAGGGGAAAAAACGTGCGCATTGGCGTAATTTTGTGGGAGGTTTGTCGCGGGAAACATCCTTAAGCACTTTGTGGAATGTGGCACGCAGCATGCGTAATCGTTCTCACACGAACGAGAGTGAAGAACATTCGCATAAATGGATTTTCAATTTCGCACGAAAAATCTGTCCAGATTCCACACCTGTGCAACAAATCATCCGAAGTGTGTCTCCGAACAGATGCGATCTGGATTCCAGCTTTTCAATGATGGAATTCTCACTTGCTCTCCTCTCTTGTAACAATTCAGCTCCGGGAGTTGATAAAATCAAATTTAACTTGTTGAAAAACCTTCCGGATGCCGCCAAATTTCGCTTGTTGAATTTATTTAATCAATTCTTGGAGCATAACATTGTTCCCGAAGATTGGAGACAAGTGAGAGTTATTGCCATCCAAAAGCCTGGGAAACCAGCTTCCGATTTTAATTCGTACCGTCCAATAGCGATGTTGTCTTGCATTCGGAAATTGATGGAGAAAATGATTTTGTTCCGATTGGATAAATGGGTGGAAACCAATGGTCTCCTTTCAGATACTCAATTTGGGTTTCGAAGGGGCAAAGGGACAAACGATTGTCTTGCTTTGCTGTCTTCAGAGATACAAATGGCGTACGCAAAACGTGAGCAAATGGCTTCAGTGTTTCTAGACATAAAGGGAGCTTTTGATGCAGTCTCAATAGAGGTTTTGTCTGACAAGTTGCACTCCCGGGGTCTGCCTCCTCTATTGAACAACATCTTATACAGCTTGCTTTGTGAGAAACATCTGAACTTTGCTCACGGAGATATTTCAATTAGAAGGACCTCTTACATGGGCCTCCCGCAAGGTTCATGTTTGAGTCCACTTTTGTACAACTTTTACGTAAGTGACATCGACAGTTGTCTCTCCGAAGGTTGCACACTAAGACAACTTGCAGATGACGGCGTAGTGTCTGTCACAGGATCTACTGAGTCTCATCTGCACAGACCTTTACAAGATACTTTAGACAGATTGTCAACCTGGGCTTTGGGGCTTGGGATTGAGTTTTCTCCACAGAAAACGGAGATGGTTGTTTTCTCTAAGAAGCGTAGACCTGCTCAACCTAAGCTTCATCTCCTAGGCAGAACGATCACTCAATCGAGGTGTTTTAAGTATCTTGGGGTTTGGTTTGATTCCAAGTGTACCTGGAGAGCCCACATTGAGTATCTGAAAGGAAAATGCCAACAAAGAATCAATTTTCTCCGATCAATCACTGGCACCTGGTGGGGAGCCCATCCAGAAGATCTTTTAAAATTGTATCGAACAACAATTCTCTCGGTTATGGAATATGGTAGCTTCTGTTTCCAGTCGGCTGCCAAAACTCATCTCATCAAACTCGAGCGTATCCAATATCGTTGTCTCCGCATCGCTTTGGGCTGTATGCCCTCAACGCATAATATGAGTCTTGAAGTTTTGGCAGGCATACTCCCACTAAAAGATCGATTCAATTTATTATCACTCCGGTTCCTCATCAGGTGTGAGGTCATGAACCCATTGGTGACCGCAAATTTTGAAAGGCTTCTTGAGCAAAATCTTCAAACCAGATTTATGTCTATATACCATGTCTTCATGTCCATGCAGGTTAATCCTTCTTCATATTCTCCAACTCGTGTTTACATCCCAGACTACGACAACTCTTCTGTCCAGTTTGATTTGTCTATGCAGCAAGAAATTCGTGGAATCCCTGATTCGCATCGTCCACTTCTGATTCCAAGAATTTTCGATGCTAAATATAGACACGTCGATGCTGACAAAATGTACTTTACAGATGGGTCGCTTATAGAGGAATCAACGGGATTTGGAGTTTTTAACGAAATAGCTACTGCCTCATATAACCTCCATCCACCATGCTCGGTATACATCGCAGAATTAGGAGCCATTTACTGGGCGTTGGACAGCGTCGTTTCAAGGCCAGTAGGACACTACTATATTATAACGGACAGCCTCAGTTCTGTTGAAGCAATCCGTTCAATAAGACCAGGAAAGCACTCACCGTATTTCCTCGGGAAGATACGGGAGACGCTGAGTACTTTATCAAGACGTTGCTTTGCAATCACCTTCGTTTGGGTCCCCTCACATTGCTCGATAATGGGTAATGAGAGGGCGGACTCTCTGGCTAAGGTGGGGGCGATGGAAGGCGACACATATCACCGTGAAATCGTCTTCAACGAATTTTACTCCTTAGTTCGAAGGAACTCTCTTGTCAACTGGCAGCGCAAATGGGACGAGGATGAGTTGGGTCGATGGCTCCACTCGATTATCCCAAAGGTAAGCCTCAAACCCTGGTTTAATAGATTGGATCTGAGTAGGGATTTTATTCGTGTATTTTCCCGTCTCATGTCCAATCATTATTCCTTAGACGCGGTACTCTATCGTTTGAATATTGTTGGCAGCAATTTGTGTAGTTGCGGCCAAGGTTACCATGACATCGAGCATATTGTCTGGTCGTGTGAGGTCTATCTTGTCGCCAGAACGAATTTTATAGACTCCCTTCGGGCCCGAGGAAAACCACCTAACGTCCCAGTGAGAGATGTACTAGCTATGCTAGATTTGGACTACATGCTCGAAATCTATCTTTTTCTAAAAGCTATTGATCTTCGTCTATAATACTTTTTATTTTCATATTTCCCTTTCCTATCCTCTTTCTCTTTAAAATAAAAGTGTTAAGCTAAGCAAAATATTGTAAAAACAAAAAACGAGTTTGGCTCCTTAAAACCTGAAGGTATGAGCCGTTTCAAATAAAGATTTACAAAAAAAAAAAAAAAACAGTGTAATAAGGTACAAAAAGGTTTAGTCACTTCATGGTGGAATGTGTCAATAGATGTCCAAATTTTAACATTTTATGATGTCATAAAAACATAATCCCCCATCTTTAACATAAAATGCAACAAAATGTAACACCTTGTAAATCTGAATTCCTTTCGTTTTCACACACTGGAATCTTATAGATTTGCAGCACGCGTTTATTAACAACAAAAATGAACTTAGACACGTCTGTCACTCACAAGAATAGATCAATGACTGATTTACTTTT
The DNA here is from genome assembly GCF_029784155.1 of Uranotaenia lowii. Taxonomy (NCBI): domain Eukaryota; kingdom Metazoa; phylum Arthropoda; class Insecta; order Diptera; family Culicidae; genus Uranotaenia; species Uranotaenia lowii. The sequence continues at coordinate 92,980,096 of NC_073691.1, forward strand.
GTTTTGTTTTGCCTTGTGTTGCCAAATTAACAAACGTTGTCATAGAAATTTATTTCAAGTTATCTTTTTTCAGTGTTGCTAAATACAACTATTTTTTTTTAATGCATTCTATTTATTTTCTGCATATCCTTCATCTCATTTCTACATTTCTTCTTACTCCTATTCTCAATTAAAACTTTTTGCTTATCGATTTTTTGTTTTTTTTTAAACAAGATTTTCTTTACCAAATATTCTTCATCTTTATTTTACATTCCATTCTAAACAGAAGCTGTTGTTTTTTTTTCTCCAAATATCCTTCCTCTTAATTCTACAATCCATTCTTAGCACAGGCTTTTCCAATCAATTAAATTTTATTTATTTTGTGCATATTCTTCATCTTATATCTACATTCCTTCACTACTCTATTCTCAATAAAAACTTTTATTTACCGACTTTTATTTTTCTCCAAAACGAAATTTTATTTATGAAATCTGTGTTTTTACTGTCGCTCTGTCTTTGTTAGCCAGAGCCGGACTATCCGAAAACATTCCTAACGTAAACCTTTCCAATATGTGCTTTTCCAGTCGCTCTGTCTTTGTTAACTAGTCCCGAAAAGCCTTAAAAATCTGCGCTTCCTAACCCAATCCGTACTTTTCCGGGAGCCGGATCAGAAACAATTCTTTTTCATAGCAGCACACTGTAAATTTTTGGCTCGATTTCCAGCAAAAAAAATTGCTGGAAACGTTCAGCAATCCAAATTTTTGCTGGAAACCAGCAATCGATTTTCAAATTGCTGGATTTTTCAGCATTCGGTTATGTGTTTGTCATTTTTGCTGAAAAATCAGCAATCGGTTTTCAAATTGCTGGACTTTCCAGCAATTGATCTAGTTCTCTGGAAAATCAGCAATCGAGTTGTCAATTTGGAGTTTGTTTTTGTTTCGTACGCTGAAGTAAGGTGAGATTCTATTTTACGAATTTAGGTTAAATTAATATAATTATTTTATTTTCCTCTATATTCTAGCAACCAGGCATCAAGTCAAGGGTAAGTTTTTATTGTACGGGTAGATATTCCATAGAAGATACTAATCAAAACTATTTTTACAGGTGGCGGATGATCAACACTGCGGCACAAAGCGGCCACCCCAGAGGCGGTTTTAGAAAGTTATAAAAAAAAGTTTTTTTTTAAAATAAATAAATCCCTTATTGAAAATGGGAGAAAATAATTGTTTTTATGGCTTATTATATGCACAGCCAATATTAAACTGTAATTTTGAATTGAAATATAAATTTCATACTAAATACTGCCGGTTGTGTTGAAAGCAATAGCTGGTTTCCAGCAATCTGGATTGCTGATTTTCCAGCAATTTGAATTGCTGGAAACCAGCATTAACGTTTGCTGTTTTTTCCAGCAATTGAAATTGCTGGAAATTTTGCTGGAAAGTCAGCGGGACAAAAACCAGCAAAATTTTGCTGGTTTCCAGCAAAAAAAAAATTTGCTGTGCAGCCTCGAAAATCTGTGCTCCCTGTGCTTATTCCACTGATAAACTTATTCTATTGCTAAATCATTTGTAGCATTACCCCATATAAAGAGATTCACTAAGATACGTCTGTCGCTCACAAAAATAGATTAGTGACTGATTTTGATTTGTTTGTTGTGCCAAGTTTTGCAAATTTACGAATGTTGCCATTTTTTAAATTTTTTTTTTCCAGTGTTACGAACAGCAAAGTTGGCCTTGCTCGAGTACGGTCGTTGTTTTTTCCGCGCCCACATTTTTCTTCGGTAGTCCTTGAATTACATTTTTGTTTTCCTTTATTAAGATTTTTTTCAAAGTTAGTCATTGTAACGAATAATTTACTTAAAACGAACACACAGATATATGATCTCAGTGAAACTTCATGTTTCTTTGAAGAGATCTTATTTTACTTAATTCTAAGGCGTGCATCAAGAACATGATGGGTAGGAATGGGATCTTTCAAATGCTACAATCACTAGCCCACAGAAAGAGTACCGTAAACTGGGGGAACTTTGATCAGCGGGGTAACTTTGATCAACATGAAATTTTTGCAGATAATCATCTTTAACTAAGTATTAAGTTAAAATATCTGAAAACTGTTTACTACGTTTGAAAGCCTATAAATTGAGTCACAAATAAGCTAAAATTGGTATTCATAAGAAGATTTTTTATATTACTTTAAATGTTATTTTAAAAATCTTAAAATATCTGGTTTTTTGAAGGCTCACAAAAAACATCTCTCCTGATCAAATTCCTGCATTTAGGAGCAAATGAGTTATTAAATGTGAAAGTTCAACTTTTTTTTTTAGTTTAGGTTTCATTATAGTGTTATTTTTATGGTCATTTGATGATAATTTTTGGATATTAAAAAAATGGTTATTTTCCATGAAAAAGCTCGTATTGAAAAAATGGCTTAAACCCCTATCAAATGGTTTAGTTTGAAGAAAAAAAGAACATGGGAACAGTGCAAGGACTTTGAGAATTGCATGAAGGTGAAATTTCATTTGTTTTTAAGGCAAAAAATATTGAGAAATGTTTATAATTTTTGCCCCTAAATGTATGCAGCAACATTGTCCATTTTTTGAGTACCGTAAAACGGGGTAACTTTGATCAACAATAAACTTTTCCACATTATCATCAATAACTCAGTACATAGTTTGAATTTTCGAAAACTTTTTTCTATGTTTGAAAGCCTATTAGTTGAGTATCAAATAGGCAGAATTTGGTTTGTATTTAAATTTTTCTTCTGTTAGGGTAAATGATCTTGAGCGGAACTAATTGGCTCAATTCGACGCAACTTGGAACAGTTGACCAAGCGGTATGGATAGGGGTTATATCCGAATGAAATTTTTTTTAGTTCAGCGGTTAGATCTTGGTTTCTGCTTTCTAATGATGATTTTTAGAATATTTTAGAGTAAACCCTGATCACTCTAGAGCTGTTTTACTGAAGAAAGAATTCTGATCTTGAGCGGAACTAAAATATGATCTTGAGCGGAACTAAAATATGATCTTGAGCGGAACCATTTTGTACTGTCAACATGTTTAATAGCTATCATTCCAAATCTTTGTGTAACTGTAAAAACTTCAATTAAATTTCATCTTTAAAGATTTTAAAGTTCAAAAATTGATGTTTTTACGTAAATTATAAAAACTTAGCCTTCCAAAGTTGTTCTCAAAATATCCGTTCAAATTTATTTCTTACTTAAAAAAAGATTCACTTTGATTCACTGTATCTAATTTTGAAAGAATAGATTCTCTAGACTCAATTATTAGTTATTTTATCTCAAAAATTAGGTAAGTGTATTTGAGTGATTATTTGAATGTGCACGCTTAGGGTCATATTGCCCCGAACAACTTTTGAAGGTTACGACATAGTCAGTAATACAAAAGAAGGTGCCTCAAATTACAGATTTTGCAAATAAAACTGTACATTGCTCTAAATCAAAATGTTTTTAGAAAAAAAATATGATTTTTTGTTCTTTTACTTTAAAACTCAGTGATGGATTTCGGTGATGCTAATTCCTTTAATATCATTGAAATTTTTTTTAAATTGCTTCTTTTTCTATATTTTAGTTGGGAAAACTCAGTTAACATTGAAATTCTTATCAAACTGTTCTAATTCAAAGTAAGAAATCTTAATAATTTTGGAAATTTATTCTGTTGTGGTATGAGCCTACTTGGTTGAATGATTCAACTGAATCAAAGCAATCGAAAGATTCCTTTTAATTCAACCACGGTAAATGAAAAGTTCATATACCAGTATTTCGATAGCAACTTACTACCTTCTTCAGTGAACGTTTTCGATTGATTTTCGATTCAATCGAAAACGTTCACTGAAGAAGGTAGTAAGTTGCTATCGAAATACTGGTATATGAACTTTTCATTTACCGTGGTTGAATTAAAAGGAATCTTTCGATTGCTTTGATTCAGCGGAAATTTATTCAAAATTAAAAAAATCTGTGAAATCTGTGAATATTTTAAATTTCTGTGTTCAGTGGCACAGATTCTGTGATAAAAATTCTGTGAAAATTCAGATTTCAGCATTCTTGCTTGAAACAACTTATTCATAGAACAAAGTTCACAGTTTCTTATGAATCACGATGAAATTCCAGTTTCTTATGAATCACGATGAAATTAATTCATATTTAAAAAAATATGGAAAGCATTTAGCTCAATAGATAAAACACTTATATTCCAAACCGATTTCCATGAGTTCCAGCTCAAGTCTTAACATCAAACAGTAGGGAATCGGATAGGTTTTCAATACCAGGCCACCAATTGAATCGTTAAGTATTATAAAATTGCTAACCAGATGTGCTTTGCAACACATTTTAGAACTGAAGGAATTTGTGTTAAAAATAATTTGATTTTTTTTATTGGTATATCGTTTTCAATTGGAATTTCAACATCAAGAACTACCTCTTTAACCGAAAGCTGCTTCTTGGAGATCGAATAGTAATGGCAATAGAGATTGATTCTTATTCTGGAATAATGATTTTACTATATTAGCTTCATTAGTTCTCGAATTATGCCAAAAAATATGTATGAGAGCCTTCCTCCACCTGACCGTCGTCCTTTTGAAAGAAAGAACCGAAAAACATTTCTTGTACTTGTACTTGTAGGGTGTTGCTTACATTCAGGGGTAAAACCTGCGTGTGAGGCATAAGGCATAGGGCAGCGCTCCTAGCGGTTTATTTCGGAAGCTAGTAGTTCCGCTCAAGATCAAAGATGGTTCCGCTCAAGATCATATTTTAGTTTTAAAAACTAAGCAATAAATCGATATTTTGATGGAAAACTTGTTACAAAAACCCGAATAATGCTTTTTTAAGAATTTTTCCACCATTTTAATCATTGAGAATCAGTTTATAGCGGCCAAGGGTTACATAAATTGACGTTCAAAGTCAGCATAGATTGGTGAAAATTGCAGCAGAAAAGCGTTTGTTTTTAAAGCATTTAATAACATTATTTCATTTCATAAATTTTAGCAAAAATTACAACGAAAGTATGAAAAGATCTTAAGAAAGTGTTTTTCAAACACCTTGATAAGATTCATAAATAACCATTGCCTAGATCTTAGGAAAAGTAAATGGTTCCGCTCAAGATCAGATTTTGACTAGTTCCGTTCAAGATCATTTACCTAGTAAAAATCGAATTTCAAAATCTTGAAATATCTATTTTTTTCAAGGCTCGCAAACAAACAGCTCTTCTGATGATACCAAAAAGAATTTAGAAGCAAACGGGTTGTTCAATGTGAAAGAACCACTTATTTTCTTTGTATATGAACAGTTATAGTGTTATTTTTATAGTCATTTAATAATAAATTTTTGATATTTAAATAACAAGGAAATTTTCCAAGAGTAGGCCCAAATTCGACAAATGGATAGGAACCCTATCAAATCGTTAACTTTGAAGTAAAAATGAAAATGGAAGTAGTGGGAGCGCCTAGGGGAATGTGTGAAGGTAAAATTTCATTTGTATTTTGAAGCTCAAACTTTTTAGCAATTATAATAATTTTTGCCCCTAAATGTAGGCAGCATCAAAGATCTTTTTTCGATTATAAATATTTTCAAAGTAAAACGTTAAAAATCAAGGTTAAATTGATAAACTAGCATATGATAATAGTATGAAGGTGTTTTGTATCCTATAAAGGATCAAGAAAACTCGTAAAAACTGTCAGAATCGAGACTGGTCAATGCCACCCCAAAACATCAAATTCTGAACAGAGACGAACACGATTTTTAAATCAAATTTAAAGTAGTCAAATAAATTTCTGCAATCATGTTTCACGTTCATAGTAGTCCAGTACTGGTTTTAAAAATATGAAACATACAACTTTCCCCTTAACAGAAAAAATAATCAAAATATATTGAAAAAAGTGATCAATTTTACCCCGGATTACGGTATATATGTTTGTAAAAGAAAATGTGAAAAATTCAATGAGTCCAAACAAAAAATCATTGTTATCGATGTTTTGAGCATTCTGGCATCAAAACAATAATTTTGAAAATGTTGAGATCCGTAAAAACCATAGTGATCAAAGCTACCCCAAAACTAGAAATCTGGTATTGCAACAAACATTTAATTATAACCCCCAATGTCGTTTGAATTTACTGAAATCAATGACCATGTTTGTTTTGGTTCCTCATCAGGTGTGAGGTCATGAACCCATTGGTGATTGTAAATTTCGAAAGGCTTCTTGAGCAAAATCTTCAAACCAGATTTATGTCTATTTACCACATCCTCATGTCAATGCAGGTAAACCCTTCTTCGTACTCTCCAACTCGTGTTTGCAACCCTGACTACGATAATTCTTCTGTCCAGTTTGATTTGTCTATGCAGCAGGAAATCCGTGGAATCCCGGACACGCACCGTCCACTTTTGATTCCACAAATTTTCGAAGCTAAATATAGACACGTCGATGCTGAAAAAATGTTCTTTACCGATGGGTCCCTGATAGAGGAATCTACGGGATTTGGAGTGTTCAACGAAATATCTAGCGCCTCTTACAGCCTCGAGTCACCATGCTCTGTGTATACAGCAGAATTAGCTGCTATTCATTGGGCCTTGGATAGTATTGCCACACGACCTGTTGAACACTACTTTATTATGAATGATAGTCTCAGCTCTGTTGAAGCGATCCGCTCTATAAGACCAGGAAATCTCACTCCGTATTTCCTCAGAAAGATACAAGAAATATTGACCACTTTATCAAGACGTTGCTTTTCCATCACCTTTGTCTGGGTCCCCTCACATTGCTCGATATTAGGCAATGAGAGGGCGATTCCCTTGCAAAGGTGGGTGCGATGGAAGGCAACATTTACCAGCGTGAAATCGTCTTCAACGAATTCTACTTCTTGGCTCGGAGAAATTCTATTGTCAACTGGCAGCGCAGATGGGACGAGGATGAGTTGGGTCGGTGGCTCCACTCGATTATCCCAAGGGTAAGCCTTAAGCCCTGGTTCAATAGATTGGACTTGAGTCGAGATTTTATTCGTATATTTTCCGGTCTCATGTCCAATCATTGTTCCTTGAACGCGGTACTCTATCGTATAAATATTGCTGGCAGCAATTTGTGTGGCTGTGGCCAAGGTTACCACGACATCGAGCATATCGTTTGGTCATGTGAGGCCCACCTGGCCGCTAGAACGAATTTAATAGACTCCCTTCGGGCCCGAGGAAAACCACCCTGCACCCCAGTAAGAGATGTACTAGCTGCGATAGACATTGATTACATGTTCGAAATATACCTTTTTCTAAAAGCTATTGATCTTCGTCTATAATTCTTTTCATTTTCATATTTCCCTATCTATTTTCTTTTCTCTTCAAAAAGTAAAATAAAAAGTGATAAAGTGATGTACACTTAAGAAAACAATTGTAAAAATACAAAACGAGTTTGGCTCCTTAAAGCCTCGAGGTATGAGCCGTTTCAATTAAAGAAATTACAAAAAAAAAATGACCATGTTTAATTCTCCTCACCTCAGTAAGTGATTTAAAGCTTTTAGATATTACGAAAAAGCAACCCCTTCCAAAATATTCAAAAAAAAAAAAAAATAATGAAAAAAAATGACCAAAGTTCCCGCAGTTTACGGTACTATGTATGCTGTGACCGAGATTTAATCTCATGACCTCCGGCTTAGAAGACTTGAACGCTACCCTCTAGGCAACGGTCGGTGGCTTAAAGGTTTTTTTTTCTGCCGATTGCTTGGATTTCTTCAAAATGAAAGCTGGTCGCGGAAGAAGAAAAAAGAAATTTCATTATATAAAAGGGTAAAATAGCGTAACTCTGTCATTGGGGATTCGTAGGGGGTGATTGTACAGGGCATCAAACGACCGGAAAACTGATATACAATGGATTGTGGGTTCAAGCCAGCCAGCCTTTCAAGGATTCTTTATTTGTTTCGAACAGTTGGAAGGGAGTAGATGAGTCAAACCTGTCCCAAGCTAGTGGTAACGGACTCCTTGGTTGTGCTGCAATTATTGTTGATGAATTAAGCATGTAGGAAATGATTTTGGCTTAAGGAAAAGAAGATTGAAGTTTTCTTCTTCCTTGCCTGGCTAGCTCAGATGTCCAACCAAATAAAGTTCACATTTGCTTCGAATGAAGACAATTTTAAATTTTACATGTCTATATCTTTAACTTTTTATTGTCAAATCATTTTTGTTATTATTTACGAGGATTTTCTTGCATGTTGCAACCTCAAACTTTAGAATAGGGCAGAATATTTGGCTACTCACTCAACACATGAACTGCTTCGCTGGAACTCTCGCCGTCGATGATCCTGTTCGCCCGCAGTGTCATCACCACACAAAGTGTCGCAACAGAAATCATTTTCCGGTTCTGCTGGCTGGCTGCGATGAAGCCCATGAACCTCACAGGACGTTTTTTGCCAACTTGATGCGATGATCTGCGGGGGCGAGCAGGGGACCGGGAACCGGGCATCCGGATTCTGCTGCTTTCGGTGAACTGGTTGTTGCCGAAACACTCAGCGAACTTGGCCGGCAGATGCTGGACGACTCGGGTCGGAGATTGCCGCCTAGCTGGACGTGAAACGGCACTTCGTTGAATCATGCGGAGATCGCTCGTGTTGTTGGAAGTGCCCGCAGGTGGTTGGGTGCCGCTGGCTTGATGCGAAGATTTACGGATGCGAGCAGGGGACCGGGAACCGGGCATCCGGATTCTGCTGCTTTCGGTAACCTGGCTGTGGATGACACACTCAGCGAACTTGGCCGGGAGATGCTGGCCGATTCGAGTTGGATGTTGCTGCCTAACTTTCCGGAAATGCCAGTAGGAGGTTGGGCACCGCACTTCCGAACACTGCTGGTTGTCGATACTGCTTTTTATCCGCCGTCGGAACCTCTTTTGCCTGTAGCAATTCGGCCCTGCTGCCAACTCAACCAATCGCTTGAGAAAAAAAAAGAAAGCAAGAGAAAAAAGCCCTACGGCAACGCATTTGGTTAGCATAAGTTCGGCGTTTTTGCTTTTTGCCAACTCACCCTTTTCTGAGGGGCTTTTTTGCTGCCGAATTCCTTTTAGCTTTCCGTACCTTTGGCAGGTACGCCACGTTTGCCAGTGATGACGCTTGTCCGCTGGTGCGTTTTTAGCGAACGTGCCTTTGGCGTGTGCTGCTGGAGCCGGGATAAAATATTTAGTTTCCTTTCGTCCTTTTTTGTAAATTTCGGAAGAAAAACTTTGCCTCCGAAAGAGAAACTCACCAGATCGATGTAGTGATGCACCAGACTTTTTTCTGCTGACGCCACACGCTGCCACCACTATCGCGCACTCAAACGGAAATGATCGAATGTGCTTTGGTTTTTTCCAAGGTTCTTAGATACACTAGGTTCTCCGACTTTCACAGTAAGTAGGCGAGGAGTGAGCGGGGCTCTCAATGAGTTTGTTTATTTTTTGCTCAGCTTTTCTGTGGTTTGTTGGTAAACAAACTTCATGAGTTCCGTATAGTTGCATAGCCTGCATAGCCAAAATGGCTGAATCGGGAATTCGTTATTCGGGAACACCTCCTGAATATATACGCACCTTGGTTTTTTCCGGGTCGTCTCAAGTGTCAATATGGTTGGTTTTTTGTTTTTTCTTGGTTGGCAATTACAGGGTGGTTCTGCTGATTCTTATTTCGAGCTACACTGAGTGTAATTTTTTCTCAAATTTGATTTGACGGTTTTTTCTTTTGGTATGCTTTAGACATGTATTTTTCCGAATTGATTCATGATCAACAATGAACCAAGTATAAATGTAACTGTAACACAGCATTGCCACAACAGAAAATTTTTTTCATGAGGCGGTGTAAGGCGGCTCATGAAAAAAATTACAACTTTCTCAGAAATTGGTCGGAGCTATTATTGATCAGAAGGCTTGAGCTAAACTCAAAATACTTATTAACTAGCTTAGTTGCGTGGCCCTAAAGGCACACCAGAAGTAGTGCACATAGTACAAAACGAAGATACTTATTCTAACCAAAGGTAGCACCAGCGACTTCTGGCAAATGGTGATCAAAGTTGCGTCACCGAAATGTGACAAAGTTACCGACCAATATCTCAAACTTGTTTCTCTCAACGAATTTCTGCTGCAGCAAACACGCAGAAACGATCAAAAATCTTTACTAATCAAAAGGATTCCGATCGAACAATAATGACGTAACTAACGGTACTATGTACAAATATTTACAGAGAAACATGATGGTTTTATTTACAGGTTCGTGGTGATTCGCAGAGTTCCAGGTAAAGGAGGATTTAGTCTCCTAAATCAGAAAGAGCCCAGAGTAGAGGTTTTACCGCGCCTCCAATTCGCGTTCCTTTTGAATTTTCTTACTGACCCCCGAAAATTTCTACGAATGTTTGTATTTGGATTTTTTTTTTTGATAATAAGAGTTATTAGTATGAGAAAGTAGCTTCAAATTCTTTACGTAGTACCAATACAAATAGATTGTGATGGTTGTCGCTTTCTGTGTGCACGGTTTATCTCGTCCGGCGAACGGTTTCTTATTCTTCAGTACTTCTTTCTATTCGTCATCGGTTTGTAGTCTTCATGGCTATGTGTCAGTTTGTCACGATCTGAGAACGGCTAAGTGTTGTTGCTCTTGATTTCTTGTTCTGTCAAGCTTGGTTCTTTCCTGTGTCAATGATGGTTGTGGTACTTATTAACATTTTCTGGTGGAGAGGTTGTTGTGGAGAATTTTGTTGCTCATCACACCATTTATGTTGTTTTTGGAGATTTCTCTTAGTTGACCGGCATGGCCGTGTTCACATAGCTTGATTTCTTAGTGCTTGGTGCTTTCGGCAGTTTGCGAGATTCGATATGGAAGTAGCGACCGTCATAATGTCTACCCCTCACAACTTCTGCGCAAAACTCCGTAGGTGCTTAACTCTTTCGCCCGTTTTGAAGTCCTGAATATCTTTTCGACAGCAGCGACTTGGTGTTTGGAGCTACTGTACTTGAATTTCCCGTATTCCAATAACCCGAGCCTGAAGGGGCTGGTTCTGCCTTCGAAGTTTCCTTCAGTTCGTATAGGTTGATGGTTGGGTGTTGGTTAAGTTGTCAGTTTGTCACGGTCTGAGAACGGATGGGTATTCTTGATTCTAGTGCTTCGTTCTATCAAGCTTGGTTGATTGCTGTATCAATGATGTTTGTGGTATTCTTGAACATTTTCAGGTGGAGAATTGGTTGATAGATTGTTGTTGCTCGTCACACCTTGGATGTTGTTTTTGGAGCTTTGCTCGTTGTTGACAGGCTTTGCCTTGTGTACATAGCTTGATTACTTAATCTGCTTTGATGTCTTTCGCGTGATAACGTCCGCGTTTCCCGCTCGAGACATCTTCTAACTCATACAGATTCGCACCTAGCACATTTCGAATGACTGCTGGCACGAACTTCGGATTCAGCTTTTGGTTGACGTGATCTGCTTTCGATGACAGGTTGAACTTTCTTCTCCATACTACATCACCAACTTTGAAATCTACCGTCCGCTTCCTTAAGTTGTATCGCTGCTTGGAGTCTTCGTGACCTTTCTTGATCCTCTTCGTGATGAACTCTTGGATTCGCTTGATTTCTGACAGTCGTAGATCCTGTGTGATCTTTGGATCATCCGCGGCGTTCAAGTGCTGTTGTGCGTAGAGATCCGTGTGAAGAATCAAATCACGGCCGAAGTTCGCGAAGTGCGGGCTGACTCCAGTGACTTCGTGCTTCGCGCTGTTGATCGCTGCGGTGATCGCCGGTAGATTCTCATCCCAGCAGCGATGATCTTCGTCTATAAGTGAGCGGATGCATGTGATCAATACACGGTTGGTGCGTTCGGCGTTGTTCACTTGAGGACAGTAGAAGGCAGTTCGCATATTGATGATCTTGTGGCGTGCCAGTAACGATTTGAAAGCGGCTGATTCGAACTGTTTGCCATTGTCGGAAAGAATGATCCTGGGACGGGAGAACTTTAGGAACACCTGCTCTTCCAAGAAGCGTACCATCCGAACTGAGTCTGCTGCTTTCATGGGCTGCACTACCACGTACTTTGTTATCCAGTCCACTACGACGAACATCACGGTGTTTCCCTGCTTCGAGCGAGTCAGAGGGCCCACGAAGTCCACCGAAATCAGCTCCCATGGAACTTTAGCTGGTTTGGCGTTGCCCATTTGTGGCATCATCTACGTGTTCGGCGCCTTGCTAGCTTTACAAGTGTCACAACTTCGAACAAAACGGCTGACATCGTCCTGCATTTTGGGCCAATAGAAGTGGGTTTGGATTTTGTTCAACGTCTTGTAGAATCCCAGGTGAGCTCCTGTAGTGGAATCGTGGAACCTTTTGATTACCTCCTGCCGACTTTCAAGTGGAATAACTTTCTTCCATTTGTGTGTCACCAGTCCCGCTTCGTCACGACAGCGACAGTTCTTATACAGTTCATCGTCGATCGTCCGGAAATCTGGATACTTATCCGGCTCTTTTTCCACATGCTGAACAAGCTTGATGTACCAAGTGTCCTTCGTGTCGTCCTTGGAGAGTGTAATTGTGGCGACTGCTCTCGACAAGGCATCCGGAACGACGTTGATTTTTTTTATTTATTTATTTATTCCGCCAAACAGTGTAGGCTACATATATATAATAACTTAAACCTAGAGATTACAATGTTCAAATAAGCTTAATAATAATAATTTTTCTTTACATTTACAAAGTCAGGTTCTTCGGTGCCTGTTACCGTAAAAACCTTTTTTCAGCTGCTGTTTTGACATAGTTAAGTCTATATTCTCATAATGTTTATTATAACTATACATTAAACAATTAACAGGACTATATTTTCCATAATCAGTTCGAGTAGAGGTTATAATGAAAAGATTTCTTGTTCTTAAATGACGGCAAGGACAATAAAAGTTTAATTGATTTAGTAGATAAGCAGACTGAACGCGCTGATTAATTATGTCGTTTACAAAACAGATTGCAGCAAACTCTCTTCTTACACTTAATGTTTCCATGTTTATAAGCAGGCAACGTGATTCATAGCTAGGTAATTGGTTCTGAGACCATCCTAAATTTCGTAAAGCGAATAGAACAAATTGTTTCTGGACTGATTCCAAACGGTTTTTATGTAAAATTTGAAAAGGCGACCACACAACGCTACAATACTCAAGAATAGATCTAACATAAGCTGTGTACAATGTTTTTATTGTGTATGGGTCTTTAAAATTATAACTGAAACGTTTTATAAATGCTAACATACCGTTTGATTTCTGGATTATTGAGTTATAGTGATCTACAAAGGTAAGTTTTGAGTCCAATATAACTCCAAGGTCTCTAATCTTGTTGACTCTCTCGACAGGATCATCTCCCAATTTGACAATTTCATATGACTGACATTTTCTTCTGGTAAATACAATATTTGAACATTTTGCCACGTTAAGTTTGAGCAGACTTTTAATGCACCATTTGTTAAATACATTAACTTCGTTTTGAAAGATTCTAAAGTCTTCTTCGCTATTCACTTTCATATAAAGTTTCATATCATCAGCATAAATTAGCACATTTGACTGCTTGAGAAGACAAGTTATATCATTTACGTATAAAATAAATAATAAGGGGCCGAGATGGGAGCCTTGAGGCACACCAGAAGTAACGGAGATACTTTTTGAAAGTGAACCATTAAATCTAACAACTTGTGAGCGGTTCGTTAAATAGGACTTTATCCATTTCAGTAGGTGTGAACTGAAACCCTGTTTATTTAATTTAAAAATTAACATGGGGATGTCAATTCTGTCAAAAGCTTTACTGAAGTCCGTGTATAAAGCCTGTACAGAATTACCGCGATCCATACAGCTAATATTATAGGTAACAAACTCGAGTAAATTAGTGGCTGTAGATCTTCCTTTAACAAATCCATGTTGCTTTTCAGTAATGAGTGTTTTAATTTGGTTATATATTTTTGCATTCACTATAGCTTCGAAAAGTTTTGGTATGCACGATAAAATGGCTATGCCCCTGTAATTGTTTATGTCAGATTTTTTTCCTGACTTGAATATGGGTACAAGAAATGATTCTTTCCATACTTGAGGAAAAACACCTGATTTCAATGAAGAGTTAAATAGAAGAAACAATGGCATACTCAGTTCATTTACTAGATTTTTTAAAAGAAGTGGAGGAATTCCATCAGGCCCGGGCCCTTTAGTGCTGTCTAAGGAAGAAATGGTTTTACATATTTCTTCAAAGGAAATTGATTCTACTACAGTAAGTACCGTTGAATCAGAGAGATAACTAAAAAACGAGGTATCACGATCTTGCTCGGAAAAACTAGTGTAAACATTTTGGAAAAAGTCGGCGAATAGATTACAAATTTCGTCGGAATTTTGACCTTCTATGCTGCCAAAGTGCATGCGAGATGGAAAACTATTATTTTTTAATTTTGTATTGACATATCTAAAAAAGTTTCTTGGGTTCGATTTTATGTTTTGCTCAATTTTTATATTATAGTCTTGGAAAGAAGTATTTAAGCGTATTGCTAGTCGATTACTGGCTTCTTGGTGTTCTAACTTAGTGACTAATGATGGATTCTTTTTCCAGTTTTTATGTGCCTTCTGCTTTTTATTTCTTAAATGCACAAGCTCTTTCGTGAACCATGGCGGATTTTTGTTATTATTTGTTCGTCGCTTTAATTTTGTTGGAACGTATTCATTGAGAATATTACCAAGAATTTTGTAAAAATCTCCACTTGATTGTCTGTTGAGTTTTCAGCTCGGAATATTGTTTGCCAATCAACAACTTGTAATTTTGTTTTAATCATATTATAGTTAGCATGAAAAAAGTCAAACGTCTCTATAAACTCGTAATCATCTGGTAAACGTTTTTGATCAGGACATATGATTGAGAATTCGATAGCAGTGTGGAAGACCTCGTTTTTCCAAATTGGATCTGAAGCTTCTACAACACAAAAATCATCAGTCAAATTGGAAAATAATAAGTCCAGATATCGACTACAGGCATTTTTTACATGATTTATTTGATTAAGACACAAAGAAGCCAGATTATCAAAAAGAATTTGCAGTGTTTCATTATCACCACAGATCGGCAAGAGAATGCTTTCATTATCTTCATCAATTAAGAATTGGAGACTTGATTGGTTAAAGTCGCCATAAAGGTGTATTTTAAATTCGGGCTCAAAATTTGCGAACATTTCAGTAATGTCAAACAGAAACTTTTGAAAATATTCTTTAGTGGCATATTCTGGCGGAAAGTAAATCGACCCAAAAATATGCGTTTCATTGAAGATGCGGGCTTTGACCCACACCTGCTCGAATTCTTTGTGTTTAGTCGTAGGAATGAGCTCAGAATCGAAGACAGAGCTGATTGCCACAACCACACCACCGCCAGATTTCTTGTCAGAAAGAAGAAAGTTTCTATCATCTCTAAACACGTTGAAACTAGAACCAAAAACTTCTTCGCTCTTTATGTTTACATCCCAGCTTGTTTCTGTTCCCAAAATTATAGTATAACTACTAGCTGCTAAATTTTTATAAATTATATTCAATTTCGATGCACTTCGCATTCTGTTAAAATTTTGACAATAAGCCACAATTTCATTATTATTTACTATAGCGGATGTATTCAGGGCAGAAGATGTTCTATGGTCGCGCGAACGAATTGTAACGCGATCCGCTTGGTCAACATTAATCAAAGAGCTAATACCTATAGTGGCACGCGTCGATGGGGCAGAAAATATGGATACATTACCGGGTTGTTGAAATCAAATGCATTAGGGCCATGGTGGTAGCAGGGGCCGGCAAAGGGTGCACTGAATGAAGTGGGACACGGATTGAACGTTGCATATGGCGGCATGGAAGTCGATGGATGATGTGTGCACATATTTGCATGGTACGGTGAAGTCGTTGCCGCAGCAGTAGTCGGGAACCTAGCCGGTAGCCTATCATGATGTGGTGGCGTATTAGGTGACACAGAAGAGGGTCCAGGGTCCAGTGGTGGTGTATTTGATGATACAGTAGAGGGTCCAGGGTTTAGAGTATCTCCACGTTGAAAATTGATGAAGGTCGGGATCTTTGTTTTCGGCTGAGGTTTCCTATTAAACGTGACCTTGGCGGCAGCAAGCAGTTCTTTGTCAGTGGAAGGCTTTTTGATCGGTTTGATTTGACGTTGACGTTTTCTTCGTTTTTTCGCTTTATCAGCGTTTTTTTGTTGCTCTCTGCGACGTGACTGGCGAATATCGAACTCTGCCCAGTCAGCTTTCCACACCTTTTTTGTACCCAGAAGTCGCCAACCTGAGTCATTTAATTTTAATTTTCTGTTTAGCTCGATATCTAGGCTTGGGTAATCTGGTGTCGGAGGTGAGGGAGAACGACAACGGGCAGAGGCTATGTTGGCTGATAATGTTTTTAACTCATCCAGTATATCAAGCTCCAATACTGGGTTTGACGTAATCGTGCAACTTGAGGCGATTTCCATCGACAGCTGTTGTAGCTGACTGAGTTCCTCATTTATGTTGCACAGGTCTTTGGAAAGACCTGACGTCACTGAATTAATTGACTTTGTTAGGCATTCCTGCGAAGTCAACATAGCCGTGTCGAAAAGCGATGTCGCATGGTTTTTCAACGCAGCGACAGATCCAGCTAAAGTGCTGTTTTTATTAATTGTAGTGAGCTCTAATTTAATGGCCTGCATAGCTATTTCTAGCCCTTCGATCGCCTCTAAGATCATGTTTGACTGATCATGCTGAAGCGCAAAGCGATGCGCCACCTCCGTGTTTTTGTGAATCAGCTCAGCTAGTTTTTTTTGTTCTTCAGCTAAACTGTTGATTTCTAGCTTAGCATTAACGAGCTCCTGGCAAGTTTGACAGCACGGTAAGAGGTACGCACTGGAATCCACTTTTTTGCTCCTCAATGTGTTTCTTTGAATAACAACTCCCACACAGGATGCATGGAAAACTCGCGGGCAACCAATGCACTTCCACATGATTGAATCAGTGGCAGAGTCCAGAGAACAAATTTCACACTTCATTTTAATTAATTTAAAAACAGCGGGCGATAAAAAAAAGTTAAACGCAGAGTACGGAGGAGCGGAAAAAACACGTCCGAATCGATTGACAACTAGTAAGCGAACAACTAGTAAGCGATTGTGCCCTTTCGATATCGAATTTCAAAGTCGAAGGCGTTCAGACGAAGAATCCAGCGACTTAATAGTGCTGTTGGGTTTTTCATCGATTTTAAATAGCTCAATGCAGCATGATCGCAATGCACGATGAACTTAACTCCTTCCACGTAACAGCGAAACTTCTCTATTGACCTTATCACCGCTAAACATTCCCGTTCTGTAGTCGAATACTTCCTCTCTGATGCTGACAACTTTTGGGAGAAGTAGCATATCGGGTGTTCCTCGTCGTCAATCTCTTGGGTGAGCACAGCTCCAATGGCGACATCGCTGGCATCACATGCGATCGCGAACGGCTTGGAGTAGTCCGGCATGGCAAGAATTGGTGCGGACACTAACATGGACTTCAGCTTTAAAAATGCCTCTTCTGCTTCCTTGGTCCAGCGAAATTTGACCTTGGTTCTGGTGAGTTCCGTAAGTGGTGCTGCAAGCTTGGCAAAGTTATGGATGAAGCGACGGTACCAATTGCAGAGGCCCAAAAAACGCTGCAACTCCTTTCGCTGAGTCGGAACCGGGAACTTTACTATGCATGCTACCTTTTCATCGTCGACTTTCCAACCCTGCTCGTTCAAGACGTATCCTAAGTATTTGATCTCCTTCCGGCAAAACATCGACTTTTCCTTGGATATTGTTAGGTTCGCGATTCTCAGTCTTCGAGCGACCTCCTCCAATGTCTTCAGATGCTCCTCGAAGTCTTTTGAACAAACCACGATATCGTCGAGGTAGTGAAACACGTGCGGCTCCATGTCGGCGAAGATGTGCGTCATTACTCTCGCCAGCGCTTGACTAGCTGTGCATAAACCGAAAGGAACAACGCGAAACTGGAAATGACCGCGAGAGGGTACTGTGAATGCAGTTAGTGGACGAGAGTCTGGATGCAATGGAAGCTGCCAAAATGCGTCCTTCAAATCGATGGTCGAGATGTATGTACAACCGCTTAAGTTGTTGATGATTGACGAAATTTGGGGAATCGGGTAGCCTTCATTAACCATCACGCTATTCAGGTGGCGGGCGTCCAGGCAGACACGACATTTCCCGTTTTTCTTCTTAACAGCGACGAGTGGGTTGTTCCAAGGGGAGAACATGGCCTCCTCGATGACGTCCATGGCCAACATCCTATCGATCTCCTTGTTCACCTCCTCCAGCACGTATTTAGACATCGGGTAATGTCTTTGTTTCTTCGGCGGTGCGTCTCCGACGTCGATACGATGCTCATACAGCTGTGTTCTGCCTAACTCGCCATCTTCTGCCTTAGGAAATCGCTGCACAACCGAATCTAACCGTCTCTGTTCTTCATCCGATAGTGTCTTCGTTACGTGTTTTTCTGGTGGATCTTCTCCTTCTGCTACTGTAGGTATGGTTTCCAGTGTACAACACACGGCCTTAACACCAAAGGTGTTCCAGAAGTCCATGCCCAATATTACACAGTCTGGAATCGACGGGACTAACAATACTGGAAGGGTTTCGTTTCGGTCATTGTAGGCTATGGGAAGGCGAGCAAAGCTGACAACTTTATGACACGTCCCATCAGCTGTTTGTATCCCTTCTTTAGCGTTTCCTTTTCGTAATCCTAGTTCGTCTTCAATTTTCACGTTGCTGCCGCCTAGTAGTGAGCAAGTGGCTCCGCTGTCCAATAAAGCTTTCAGTTCTTTGCCTAGAACTCCGATGACGGCATGCGGCCTGTTGTCTTGTCCGGGATTAATGATGATCGAGTTGAGTTGTGTCAATATCAGGGTTTCGATGAGGGTGTTGCTTGGGTTTGTTGAATCATCTCCCTCTACTGATGACTCCCCGCTTTGTAGTTTCCCGCGCTAGAACGACATGATGTGCAGTTGCGCAGGGTGAATCCCTTTTTGCCGCAGCCATGACAGAAATAGAAAGTCTGCTCCTTCTCACAATCGACGAACCGGTGTCCTGCTTCTTCACAATTCCAGCAAGTTGTCAGAGTTCTCCGCTGGTCCTGTAAGTGCTGTTTTGGAGACGATGCTTCTTGTGTTTGCCAGGGTTGTCTGTATTGCTGAAATTGTCGTTGAGTTGTCTGGTGCTGTTGATTCGGTTGGATGGGCTGATACTGTTGATTGTAATTCGAAGATCGTTGCTGCTGACCTTGCCATGGTTGCTGCGAATACTGAAACTGTTGATTTTGATTCCCTGGATACTGCTGCGCACCTTCATACTGCTGCTGTTCTATCGGATATCGAGATTTCTGCCACTGATGTTGTGTAGCCTGCAGCTGTTGCTGTTGCGTGTACTGCGAATACGGTAGTTGTTGTTGTTGGTTGGGTATCGACGGTTGATTCTGCCTGCTTGTGGTTCTGGGATGTCTACGATCCACAAAAGTCTTGATGGCGTTGATCTGCTCCGTCAGCTCTTCCATTTTCAGGTGCCAATACTCATCGTCGTCTGCATTTGCCGCTTCTTTTTGTAATCGAGTTGTTGCTGCAGATTCTCCCGCGTTGTTCTTCTCCACCAGATTCACCTTCGAAAAACGCTGGTTGTACGACGGTTTTTGTTGGTTCTTCGGAGTGGCCAACCTCGGTGCTAATAATGATTCGCGCGGAATAGACATGCGCTGTTGTCTGTCCAGTAAAAGCTTCATGTTGTCTTGGGTTTTGCACGTCCGAACTAGCTGCTCGAGTGTTGTAGGATTTGCTGCTGTGACTGCTGATAAGTAATCCATGCGCATATTCTTTTTTACCAGGAACAGCTTTTCTGCGTTGGACATCGGTGGATCGGCAAACCGGAACAACGTAGAAATGTCCTTGAAGTATTGGTCGAACGATTCTGCTTCACCTTGGTAACGGAAAAACGCCTCAGCCCTCAGCAACTGACCATGCTCTTCACCTAGATAGTCACGGCGAATAATACGCTTGAACGCGTCCCACGACACCAGTTGACGCTGATTGTCTGCATACCACTCCAGCGCATCGTTCATGAGTAAATGCTTGACGCCTGATAGCAAAACCTCATCGGAAATATCATCCGAAACCGCAAAGCTTTCCACTCGATCCAGGAACGTGTTGAGATTCTCGACGTCTTCGCGCCCCTTGAAGAAGAAACGCCAGTGGTGTATCGCCTTCTGCATCCTGCTATTCTCGTCGTTTCTGCGTGGCTGAAGTTGTAGCTGCAACAGGTTGTTCAAGAGCTCGTTCCTAAGATCGTCGAAACGCTCTCTTTCCGTGCTGCTGTTTCCTGCCTGTGTTGATCTGAAGTCACGTCGATTACCTTCGTTGTTGTCTTCAGTTGATTGCTGTAGTTGTTGATCACGGTTGATTGCAGATGCATTGTTGTTCAAAACCCGTTGTTGTTGCGCATGAGGATTGGGGAGAAGGTGTGGAGGGTTGCTGGTTTCGAAGTCGTTGTTCAACACTCGTTGCTTTGGAACGGCTCCTGTCTGTTGATGTGGCGAAACTCCTCGCCCTCGTCCTCGGCTTGTGTTGATTGGTGAACCTGCCTGTATTGTGGTGTTTTGAATGCTTGCTGAAGCGTTGAAGATCTCTGCCAGACTGCTTTCTCCTCCGACTCCTTCCTCTTCCACTGCCACTAAACTAGAGTTTGCACTAGCACCATTTTCAATATGCGCACGCACTTTTTTAAGCAACTCGCTTACGATTGACTGAAGGGAAGTGAGGACATCAATAAGATAGTTTGGTGGATCTATAATTTTCAATCTTTGGTCATAATGAAGCAATCTAGCTCTAGCTATTTTAAGATCCTGGTTGTTGTTTGTTTTGCAAGCTAAATCGGCAAAAGTTTGTAGATCTTTAATGCCAACTGTGCAATTCTCAATATTTATTGTTGGACTCATAACATGAATCGAACTATTGTGAAAAAGGTCCTTAATTTGTTCTTCTTGAAGAAGTGCTTTTAAACGCAACACTTTGCTGCGATGTGTGAGTGAATTCACATTCAAAATGTGTCGCAACGCTAATTCGTAAGCGATCTCCTCTTCTGATAGCAACGAAAAATCCATCTTAAAATAATTTACTTACTTTGTATTGTACTAATAATAATGTTGACTTTTATTGCTACTTATTCTGAAGCAGCAGAATCGAAACATAAATCCAAAAACGAACCAAACGATGAAATCTTAACAAGATTTCGAAAATTAACGATAAGGAGGAAAAACCATCAAAAAACCAAAATTTTCTGTTGTGCTGTGTGGGTTTTTAACGTTGGGTGCCAATGTAGGAAATGATTTTGGCTTAAGGAAAAGAAGATTGAAGTTTTCTTCTTCCTTGCCTGGCTAGCTCAGATGTCCAACCAAATAAAGTTCACATTTGCTTCGAATGAAGACAATTTTAAATTTTACATGTCTATATCTTTAACTTTTTATTGTCAAATCATTTTTGTTATTATTTACGAGGATTTTCTTGCATGTTGCAACCTCAAACTTTAGAATAGGGCAGAATATTTGGCTACTCACTCAACACATGAACTGCTTCGCTGGAACTCTCGCCGTCGATGATCCTGTTCGCCCGCAGTGTCATCACCACACAAAGTGTCGCAACAGAAATCATTTTCCGGTTCTGCTGGCTGGCTGCGATGAAGCCCATGAACCTCACAGGACGTTTTTTGCCAACTTGATGCGATGATCTGCGGGGGCGAGCAGGGGACCGGGAACCGGGCATCCGGATTCTGCTGCTTTCGGTGAACTGGTTGTTGCCGAAACACTCAGCGAACTTGGCCGGCACCTGGACGTGAAACGGCACTTCGTTGAATCATGCGGAGATCGCTCGTGTTGTTGGAAGTGCCCGCAGGTGGTTGGGTGCCGCTGGCTTGATGCGAAGATTTACGGATGCGAGCAGGGGACCGGGAACCGGGCATCCGGATTCTGCTGCTTTCGGTAACCTGGCTGTGGATGACACACTCAGCGAACTTGGCCGGGAGATGCTGGCCGATTCGAGTTGGATGTTGCTGCCTAACTTTCCGGAAATGCCAGTAGGAGGTTGGGCACCCCACTTCCGAACACTGCTGGTTGTCGATACTGCTTTTTATCCGCCGTCGGAACCTCTTTTGCCTGTAGCAATTCGGCCCTGCTGCCAACTCAACCAATCGCTTGAGAAAAAAAAGAAAGCAAGAGAAAAAAGCCCTACGGCAACGCATTTGGTTAGCATAAGTTCGGCGTTTTTGCTTTTTGCCAACTCACCCTTTTCTGAGGGGCTTTTTTGCTGCCGAATTCCTTTTAGCTTTCCGTACCTTTGGCAGGTACGCCACGTTTGCCAGTGATGACGCTTGTCCGCTGGTGCGTTTTTAGCGAACGTGCCTTTGGCGTGTGCTGCTGGAGCCGGGATAAAATATTTAGTTTCCTTTCGTCCTTTTTTGTAAATTTCGGAAGAAAAACTTTGCCTCCGAAAGAGAAACTCACCAGATCGATGTAGTGATGCACCAGACTTTTTTCTGCTGACGCCACACGCTGCCACCACTATCGCGCACTCAAACGGAAATGATCGAATGTGCTTTGGTTTTTTCCGGGTCGTCTCAAGTGTCAATATGGTTGGTTTTTTGTTTTTTCTTGGTTGGCAATTACAGGGTGGTTCTGCTGATTCTTATTTCGAGCTACACTGAGTGTAATTTTTTCTCAAATTTGATTTGACGGTTTTTTCTTTTGGTATGCTTTAGACATGTATTTTTCCGAATTGATTCATGATCAACAATGAACCAAGTATAAATGTAACTGTAACAAGCATGAACAATATTTGAATGTGCAATCGAAACTTCCCGTCAGCAGGTGGTTTCGTCAAAAATCAGGACAACACGAAGTTAAAAATCATGATTTTTCAGGACATCTCTTGATTTATGAAAATAATAAGGATTTCTGCTAAGATTGCATAAATAAAGGCGCAATACAGGTGCTGTAAACGCCTTGATTTATGCAACCACATTACGCAGCTTGATGGCTGGCCGGTAGTTCATATCGAAAAACACCATTTGAATATCATCTGAACCGAATCTGTCAAATGGGTTTAACTATTTTATAACCTATTTATTCGATTTTATCATAGTTTAACTACATATTCGATCATATTTAAGAAGTTTTTATGAAAATCAGGACAATTCAGGACATTTTAGGGAAATCAGGACATCTCGAGAGTTTTTGAAAAATCAGGACGGTCTCTCGAAAATCAGGACAAATCCCGATAAATCAGGACACCTGACACCTTTGCTTCCCGTACCGACTCGGGACGAAAGACCTATCAGCATCTGGTACATTCATACATTTTATTTGTTTTCAGTGTTTTCGAATACGACTAATGTTTTATTTTATTTTTTAGGACTTTATTTATTTTCTGCATATCCTTCATCTCATCTCAACGGGTAGAAGGTTAAAACAATTTTGAAGCTTAGTGTCCTCATTTTGATTTTTTTTTAAAGTACCTCTCCCTTTTTAAAAATGGCAAAGATCGATATATTAGAGATTGATCCTTGAAAATATCTGATATCAAATGTGGATAATTCTACGACCGGCCATCAAGATAAAACAAATCCAAATCTAGTTACAAAAAAGTGTAAATTTCTTTCGTAAAAAACAGAAAATAACTGTAACTGGTGGTTTTATGCCTAATGGCCTTTTCTACACCTTTAAGGATGAATTTTTATACGTGTTCAATAGATTTTTCTTGAAAATAATTTTCTGGGAAGGAAGATAAACGGATTTTAAATTATTAAAATAACAAAAGAAGCTACCATTTTTTTGACTTTCTTCCTATTAGTCTAAGTTCATTTCTATTAAAAGCACTTGAAAGTTTAATTGATCATCATATCAGGCAAGAATGCCTTGTCCAAAATTCGCTTAATGCGACACAACATGCATACCAAACAGGAAAATCAACATTAAGTCTTCTGCACAACGTAGTACACAATATTGAAAATAGTTTTTCACAGAAAGAATCATGTCTAGGAGCATTTCTAGACATAGAAGGAGCATTTGATAATGTCTCGTTTACATCAATAATGGATGCGGCACTACTTCATGGAGTGCCTAGTGTTATAACTAACTGGATTAGCGCAATGCTAAGTAACAGGAATCTTCATTCGTCTTTAAGACAGGCTTCAATTACAAAAGTTAGCACACGTGGTTGCCCACAGGGAGGTGTACTATCACCTCTTTTGTGGAACCTAGTTGCAGACGACTTGTTGAGAAAACTCATTGACCGTGGAATACCAACCTATGGATTCGCAGATGATTATCTTCTGCTGGTAAGAGGTTTGTGCATAAGCACATTATTTGATATAATGCAACAAGCTCTGCGCTCTGTTGAACGATGGTGTTCTCATGTAGAACTTTCAGTTAATCCTCTAAAAACTAATATTGTTTTATTTACTAAAAAACGTATCACCCGCGGGGTGCGCCCTCTGCTGTTTTATGGTTCCGAAATCACCGTGTCTAATCAAGTTAAATATTTGGGTGTCATTCTTGACTCCAAATTAAACTGGTCTGATCACATCGAATTCAGAATCAAAAAAGCATGCATGGCCTTCGGACAATGCCGACGTGCAATCGGAAAAAACTGGGGACTCAAACCCAAACATATTCACTGGATTTACTCCACAATAGTAAGACCAATTCTGGCCTATGGGTGTCTAGTGTGGTGGCAGAAAGGAGAAGTTGCAACAGTTCGGACTAAACTAAATCACCTTCAAAGAATGTGTCTTTTGGGGATGTCCGGATCGTTCACTACAACTCCTACTGCAGCACTAGAGGCTCTGTTTTCTATCAAACCTCTACACTTGTTCCTAAAACAGGAAGCCTTCTCATGTGCTTTTCGTCTACAGGCAGTTGGTCTCTGGCTGTCAGGAAATATCGATAGATCATCGAGGCATACAAATGTGTGTTTAAAGTCAAATTTCCTTCTCCTAAAGAATGGTTAACAGGTTTCGTAGAGGACCAAATGTCATCTCATATTGTATTCTATACTGACGGTTCATTATCAAACGGCCGTGCAGGTGCAGGAATTTACTGTCACGAGTTGAACATAGAATATGCTCAACCTCTATTGTACAGTCTTTCAGGCTGAGCTATATGCTATTATATATGGAGTGCAAATTGCACTTCAAAAGAAGATTATGTTCAGAACAATTTACTTCTGTTCAGATAGCCAAGCAGCTATCAAATCACTCAGTGCTTCCAGTTCTAGATCAAAACTGATAATCGCATGCCGGAGAGCAATCGAAGAACTTGCTGAAGGCAATGGATTAAACCTTCTATGGGTACCCGGACATAAGGGAATTTTTGGAAACGAATGCGCCGACGAACTCGCTAGAGCTGGGTCGGAAAAGGAATTTTACGGACCAGAGCCGGCTGTCCCAATATCGCCATGTTGGTTCAGAAACCAAATTCAAACTTGGTCCTCTAACCAGCATGAACGATACTGAGAAGAGTTGGACACTTGTCGTCAAACTAAATTATTTTTAGAAAAACCATCTCCAATCATATCGAGTTACTTATTAACTTTAAATAAATCTCATTGCAGCATCTTGATCAGAGCACTCTCCGGTCATTGTAAACTCAACTATCACATGCACAACATTCAGCGTGCTGAATCTCCAGTATGTGGTAGTTGTGAATCAGATGTGGAAGATCCCTTCCATCTTATATGTAACTGTCCCTCATTTGCCAGACTACGTTTTCGTACTCTGGGATCTTACGCTTTAAGCGAATCTGAGTTTAAGAAATTAAACTTAAAAAACATTCTATCATTCCTTACCGAATGTAGAAAAGAGCTTTAATGCTAATAATCCCTAGTGGAAAGGCTTTATGCCATCTTAAATAGATTGAATATATTTCTTCCTTTTATAGGTTTTTTTTCAGGTTTCTCAGGTAAATGATGAAATCTTGGATAAAAAAAAGGCTAGGCACAATTTTCCCGTATGTTTGGATAACGTGCCGCTATTAAGCCTACCCCCATTCTGATACCTGATACCTGAACTGGTGGTTTTATGCCTTTGGCCTTTTCTAACACCACTACCGGTTTGGACATGTGGCTTCGCCATATTGCCCAGATTGTGGAGACGAAGAGGAGACACCCGAACATGTGGTGTTTGTCTGTCCGAGGTTTGCGGCGGTACGTACTTCCATATTTGCCGCCTGTGGGCCTGACACGACAGCAGATAACGTTGTACAGAGGATGTGTGCGGATTCCAACACTTGGCATGCGGTCAGCGATGGGTTCACCCGGATCATGACTGCCCTGCAGAGGAGCTGGAACCAACGGCAGTCTGCGAACGGTGTAGGATGACTCCATCGGCGGGGAGCATCTGAGTAGTGTGCGTCCGATCCCTTGATCGAAGCTACAAAGATAAGGCAACATCTTCTGCGTAGCGGAGGTCAGGGGTGCGCCGCGAACGTGTGTAGGATACCCCAATGTCGGGGGGTATCCGAGTTGTGCCGCTTCCTAAGAGGGAAACTGCGGGGATAAGACTTTACCTTCCTCGTAGCGGATCTCGAGGGAAGAGGGTTAACCACTGTCGGGGGATACCCACGGGTAGAGAGGCTCTCGACGCCGGGCGAGCCTCTCGAGTCGGAGTAGGATGTCGTCACCGTCGGGAAACATCCGAGTCGTAGCGTTCCAAGTCCCGAATGTGTGCCGTGACAGGCGCGAGTCTAGGATAAGCTGCTCTCGATCTGGCACACGACGGGCAAGGTGGCAAACTTCGAACCCTGAAGATAAGAGGTCGGGCTTCGAGTCGTTAGAGGAGAGGTCAGGCCTCAAACCTTCAGGCAGAGAGGTTTGTGTGGTCAACCCCGAGTCTTTATAATAAGAGGTCGGGTCCCGAGTCGTAAGAGGAGGGATCAGGCCCCTTACCAACAAGAGGAGGGGTACAAGTGGTCACCTCGAGTCATTACGAGGAGAGGTCAGATTTCAAGTCGTTAGAGGAGAGATCGGGCCTTGAATCGTGCAGAGGAGAGGTAAACCTCGAGTCGATGCGAGGAGGGGTCGGATCTCAAGTCGTTAGAGGAGAGATCAGGCCTCAAGCCGCGAAGAGGAGAGGTTTGTGTGGGAATCTCGAGTCATTGCGAGGAGATGTCGGTTCTCAAGTCGTTAGAGGAGAGTTCAGGCGTCGAGTCGTAAGGATGAGAGGTTTTGCTGAAAGTGGTCTCGTTAATGAGTATTGCCTTTGAGCGCGTTAGCGCGAATAGACCTCCCACTATTGAAGCATAGTGTACTGAACAGTTCGAGGTGGGAACCAGGTCTGCGGCCCCAGGTGGAGTTTAGGGAGTAGGGGGTATACACGGAGTATATCATGAGTCTTCCCATTGTACCCATGGACCCAGAGTAGCAAACTGGGGGGACGCGGTGGCTCGCCGTGCCTTGGAATACAATCCGTAAACCGGGATTTACCACCTGTGGTTACCAACTAAAAAAAAAAAAACACCTTTAAGGATGAATTTTTATACGTGTTCAATAGATTTTTCTTGAAAATAATTTTCTGGGAAGGAAGATAAACGGATTTTAAATTATTAAAATAACAAAAGAAGCTACCATTTTTTTGACTTCTTCATCAGCTTGTCCTATCAACTTTTAAACTTTTGATGCATAAGACGTTTGATTAACTGTGGACATAATTTTTCAGGAACTTTTTGAGTTGAAAAATGTTACATACTAACCCAGTAGTCGGTAGTTTTGTTTGTTTGTGAATAAGTGATGAGAGAATCTAATAAATTTTGAATTAGAGATTTCAAATAATTTTATCAATAATAGGCATCGGTAGAGACCATTTGAATGGACCCGCGAATGGGATTTCGCGAACCATTTGAATGATCCATTTGATACGTTGTTTCCAGGTTAGCAAAGATTTCTTTCACGTTCAGTTGCATAACAGCATAAATGAAGGCTATTTTATAAATTTTGCTTCTAATTTTGCTATCGTCAAACGGGGCATCATGCAGCAGCAGGGTTAGATGCAACATTCCTAGCACTCATTTAATTTTTATTTTAATACAATGTTATAAGGTTATCATTTAATAATAGCAAAATGATAATGACATAGTTTCTCACGTCGTGAAAGATTTTTTTTAAATTTTGGATTCTCATAGAAAATTTAAAAAATCGATGTGCAAATTTTTACATTTTCCGATGTCTTAATAAACTTTACACAGTATGACGGATTGGCTTAATGATATCACCAACAAACTTTATATTGCCTGTATCATCCTATACCACCAATTTTTTTTAAATATATATTTTTATAATTTAGTTACCTGCCGCCAATTTTTTTTAAATATATATTTTTATAATTTAGTTACCTGCCTGGGCTAAAATGCATCTTAATGCAAATCAAAGATTTACCTCGTTTGTATATGCCGGAGTATGATTTCCTTCATCCAAATTTCAGCTAGTAAAATTTTAGTACTATTCATTACCCCTAAATGTATGCAACACCCTAATGCTTTTTCTATGGAAACATTTTTGATAGGAAAATGTACCTATAATTCAATTTGAACAAAAATAAAATTAAAGCCATTGGTGCGTTAGGCGTTATGACATCAATTTGATTTTTCATTAAAAACAAAGTTTGTTGCAACTTACCGATTTTTCTTAGTATGGTGAAAATCTCATGTTTTTGTAAATTTAAAAATAACTGGTGAAACCAATCATTTTTCTGACTACGTCAATTTGATGTCCCATCAACCTAAAAACTTTTGATGAGCAAGTGGTATGATTATCTGAGGACGTTAAT
Organism: Uranotaenia lowii; assembly: GCF_029784155.1. NCBI lineage: Eukaryota > Metazoa > Arthropoda > Insecta > Diptera > Culicidae > Uranotaenia > Uranotaenia lowii. The sequence goes on from NC_073691.1 coordinate 93,008,914, forward strand.
TTTTTATAAGCCATGGAAGTTTTACTAATTATGCTCTTTTCGTCCTACTTAGACTATCAATTTACTTTTAAGCTGTATTGTGTTTGATGAAAAGTTAGAAAATGAAACAGATTATTGTCTATCCAGCTTAAACAACTTGTTTGCCAACTCACCGGAACAATGGTTGCATATCCAGATTGAACCGCTTAGAAGCGGAAAAATGTTATCTGTGTTGCATACATGCAGGGGTATAAAAACCAATATTTGGTTACTTTTCACTTAACCTGGTCTGAACTCTGTTTCAAAAAGATGGATCAACCCATAGAATGATAAGTAAAACTAGACTGAACTGTGGGACTGAATTGGTCGAAACAAAAATCTATCTGCTTATCGTAAAAAACTTTGTAAATTTGAAGGAACTAAATTCTTGAAATAGGAGATATGTTAGATTTTAAAGCCCTAATGCAGAGCAGTCGATGATTTTTTTTTTTAATTTTTATTATGAATATTTTTGTATTCTTTTTTCTTTATGCAGCCGATTTCAGTTTTAAAATCTATCAATCGGTTTTATATGAAGGATCGATACCAGGCGGTTGCTTTATTTTTTTTTAAACCATAACAAAAGTTTCAAATGAAAATCACTTCCAGATTCCATCAGTTTATTTTTTACATGATTCTTTCCGCTAAATTTCCCCAGAAAGGAAAGGTCTTTCGGATAATGTCAAGGCAAACCTCTAACACAATAGAAATCGATGGCCTGGAAAATCCTCATCCTAGCTTACAATAACCTTAATACAGTGACAGTAAAACAGCTCACGTTTTCAACGAGCCCCGACAAAATCCTATCCGTGACATCGTCCCCCGCAGCACAGCTCTGTCTGCCTGCACAACATTTCAGCGAAGTGTGAGCGACAAGTGATAAATCATCTCCGAAAGATTGCCGGAAAAGGAGAAATGACATCCCACAGCATAGCTCCACACCACACCAGAAGCTGGCTGACCCGCCCCGTTTAGGATGAACTTTGTCACATCAACGATAATGGTCACGACGACGATAATTTCTTAAAGAGTGACCTACATTTCCGTTATTTTCAACGTTGGCTTTTTCCTCCGTCATCAGATTATCGGTGGGAGTTTGGAGGAGGGCGTCAAAAATAAAAACAAAGTACCAATCCGTTGTTGGCAGCATCGACAACTGTCGAGAAACAACTTAAAAGCATTAGATTGCACAATTTCACAGCATAGTTAGGTAGAAACGTGAAAGTCCGAATCCAAGTAGCCATCGACCACCACCATCAATCACCCATTTTTCTCGGACTACTACGACGAGCGAGCAGTAAGTAACTAACAGACAGACGATGGACGGACGGTCCTTTTTCTAGGTGGGCTGTCTACTATGATATGAGTTTCACCCGTCAGCCAGCATCCCATACAAAACCGATTTCCTGTTCACCCACCCGAATCCACTCAGTCAGTTAATGGTTTATGCTTAATGGATTGTGTAGCGCAGTAAGTATGGGCTGCCATGCTAGGTATGTGTCTTGTGTAAGCACGCACATCCTCTCGTGTTCTGTTTTGTTTCGACGAGTCTCTGGCTGAATCAACGAGACACGCACGGAGCGAAAAAAAAGTAACTTACAGGAAAAGGGACAGTAGTAGATAGCCAAAAGCAAGACTGCAGGCACCCCTGTAAATCGATTATGTCGTGATTTTGTTGTAGTAGCTCATGTAGATGGTTGACGAATGGAACGAACACGATTTTGAAAACGAATTTAGTGTCACCTTTTCTAGATTGGGCCCGATGGTTGTCGAGATGATTTTGGGGAGTTGAATTTAAATGTAAGGAAAGTATCCTGGGTCACAACTCAACTCAAACGTCAGATCCGTATTGTTGTACGGGTGCGAAACTTGGTGCACATATGCGGTGACGACGCGAAAACTGCGAGTTTTTGTGAATCGCTGCCTGCGGAACATCATCCGCGCTTGGTGGCCTGGCAACTGGATCTCAAACGTGGAACTTCACCGCCAGTGTCATCAAAAGGCGCTAGAAATCGAGATCTGGGAACGTAAGTGGAGATGGATTGGGCACAAGGTGCGAAGAGATGAAAACGAGATTTGCAGAGAGGCGCTTGGCTGGAATCTAGATGGGCATCGAAGAAGAGGCAGGCCTAAAAGCTCGTGGCGGCGAAGTCTAGCCGCTGAAATCCGCACAGTTGACGAGAACCTTGGCTGCCAGCAAGTAACGACGCTGGCTTCGGATCGCCAGCAGTGGAGATCTTTTATCTCATCCCTATGCGTCGGTCAAACGGCGCCGGACCCTTAGGTAGGTAAAGGATCCTGGGTAGAAAATATAAACAGAAAGTCTATTCTCATTTAATTTTTGGCATATCGGTAACCGATTTTTAAGAAATTTTTAGTTTTTTAAACCTTGTAACTCAAATATGATCCTCAGATATTATTCACCTTCTACAGCACTTCAGTTTTCCGTTATTCGAAGTCTAAGAAAAAAATCAGCTACAGAATGCTCAAAAACAGTTTCACTTACCTAGTATCTAAGATAGCAGAAGCTAGAAGCTATACGTTGTACGTAAGGATATATTTTTTATATTTTTTTTAAGATCATGGCCACAAAAAATGTAAAAAAAGTTGTGTATTTCGCGCACCTTCTTTAAGGGCAGTGAAATTAAGTCAAATTTAAAGACTTGACAGTCAAAAGACGGCAGTTCCGATCGGTTAGGCGAGCATCATATTCAGGAACAAATGAGGCAGCTTCTTGGATTATTGTAACACCTGTGGGTTAGAATGAAAACCGCTTTTAAAATATTTTTTGTTTTAGAAAATGGTAAAAACTAACATCGTTTTTAGATCGAAGCAATCGGGTACGATTGATCGACGTTATTTATCCGGCCTCAAAATTTTCAAATTTTATTGGAAAAAGAATATTATATTGCAAAATGTTAAAAAAGTTTATTTTTTATTATTCTTGAATCTGTGGAAGTGAAAGTTTTTAGTGAATGAGGTGTTCGAATTAAAAAAATGGAAAATCATTCGAAGTAGCTGATTTGGAGGGGCTGAAACTACGCCCTCCGGATTAACGTCGGATCACTTTTAAATTGCTGTTGAACTGGAAGAGAAAGCTCCTAGACGATTTTAAGATGAGTACACATTTTTCATTATTTCTTTTTGTTATGATTACGTAAAAATGTTAAAATTTTCAGTAATTATTCTGAAATTTTTTGACAACACGACAACGAGACGTGAATTATTTCAAATACATCAAAGCTTGCATACAACTTAAGTTGCACACGCTCGTTTTTATTTAACCATTTATGGTTGTTTGGAAGTCTCTTAAAGTCTTCACTAGAAAATGAGACGACTGCAACTCGTTTCTACGGCCAAAAAAGCTTGTGTAAACTACAGACTATATTACCAACGTTTTCCGTTCACACTCAGTAGAGTTAACAATATTTTATACTCCGTAGAAATGTTTTGCTTTATTTTATACTCCGTAGAGTTTACAATTCTTTTTCGGTTTCTTAGTGTTTGTATTACATTTTTGTTGTGTGTGTATTCATTTTAACGTCTGTGGACTTAAAAAAATGTCTTAACCCAGTTCGATGCGGCGGGATTCGAGCCTTAATCGTCTGATTACAATCCAAACCAACGTAATCTTAGCACACAATATATGAAAGATTCTATTTATTTAAGAAAATCAAAATATTTATGTTTTATTTTACGGGGATTGAAAGAGAGAGAGAACACATTTCTCACAACTTCACGCACAACAGGTGCATACGATTGTCATTACAATATCGATCCCGTCCAACAGACCGGTTGTTTGTACGGCAAGAACCATTATTCAAAACCCATAGGGTGATTTGCCAATCGTTGTCCCCTAACCCATAGGTCGGCAACCTGCGGCTCGCGAGCCGCATGCGGCTCTTTTGATGTAAAACTGCGGCTCTTCAATTAATTAATTGATTCAATAATTGATTTTTGTGAACTGGCTCACGGATTTTTATAGGTCCATAAGAAAATTTAAAAATTTCATCATCTGTAGGAACAAGCGGAAAGGATCAAATGACAAAATAACATTTTTCGGAGCCTAATTTTACATTTTTTTTGCTTTTTACTGTTTTTTTACTGTACGGAGATCATGATTAAATTTATCATATACGGTAAATGTAAAAAATAACTGTTGTTTTAAAACAACAAAACTGGAATCTAATTATTAATTTGCAACACCACTTGTTTTGCTCTCTATGAAAATTGATCAGTAGAAATTTCCATAATCTAATAGAATTAATCATCCATTTCGAAAAATATTAACCTCTTTGACTAAAAATATTGGAAAAACCAACTAAAAAAAAACCAATCTATTCATGTTTGAATTGAAACGATAATTTTAACGTTATATCAGTATTGATATCTCACAAGCATTGCCCGGTTTACCCAGGGCTTGCCCAGATTTTAAAAAGAAAAAATTTAGAAATGTCAGGTCCGGTCCGGTTGCCTGGATATCGAGGCAAAAGACCCTGTTTTTCCAGGATTGTTCATAATTTTTACGAGATTCCAATTTTCAACGTGTTTTGAAGAAAAAAATTCGCAGGCTATTTTTGAAGTTGTGAAATAAGATTTGAACGCCGCTAATATGGCTTCGGAAAAATTATTTTTCATGTGTTTATTTTTCAACTTTTCTCTTGCGTTTTTATGGAAAATAGGGATATTTCCCAGTTTTGAATAAAAAATTTAGAAAAACAAAGCCCGGATTTGCCCGGCTTGAATACTACAGAAAAATTCTAGAATGCCTACTCAATAAACATCGGGTTTAAAAAAGTAAATAGATACATGAAATTCGAATGCAAAATTCCAAAACTAAGAATTGAGAAATAAAAATTAAAGTTTGACAGCTTTCCAAACTCCGATCAGCAATGAAAATGAATGAATAATTCAATTCGGAAAATCTATTTGAAAATGTAATACCAGGCCAAATACTTGTTAGCAATAACAAAATTTGTCTTTTCAGCCTGAAGCAGTTTTTTTTATAATTAAATTGTATGTATTGAAATGAAAATATAAACCTTTGAGTCTTGAAACACATTTAGAATTTCAAGTGTGATGTGTGCAGCCATTATTTAATAAAAGCGCACAAAGTTTCAGTAACCGACATATTTTTATCGTCATTTTCGATTAAGACTCTTAATCAATATCGCATGACTTTGGCTACTTGATGGTAACCATTTACCTGCCCTGATTAAGAGTTAATCACCGTTAATGTTTTTCAATAAATTTTTGTTTTTAAACTTCAAAAGTACTGCTTTTTATATTATTCGGCACGAATTTTCTATGAATACTACAAAATCATATTATCACAGCTTCATACTGGTTAAACCACCATATTTTCCTTTCATCTAAGCTTTAGCAAGCATTGATGAACAAAATACAATAATTGTATTTTTTCATTCAATTGGACGCACAATACTGAAGATTCACATGTAAAAAATGAGATTTTTTAATTTTCCAGATGCATAAAATTCTGAAGACACGTTCGTTTGTTGTCATGAACTATGAAAATTCTACCAGTTGTCAGGAGCATAATTTTTTAAGATTCAAAATTTCGACTACATAAATTTTAGTTGAATGTTACCTCGTACTTTTGGATTTTGGAAAGGATTACTTAATCTGGAGAATGACTTAAAAAAGCTTGACATTAAAAAAAAAAATATTTCTCTTTACTTTGTTATTACAAAGGCTTTCCTTTGCCAAAGAAATTTGAAATATTCTGCCTTTGTAAATATTTTCAAATCTTTCACTTTAACATCATGCATATTATTCATTTGAGCTTTATATGAATTTAAAACTTTCTTGACTCGTATTTAAAGTGATAAACAATCAAAACATGTTAGAAGAGTTTACGATCCAGAAGAAAATCCATACTGAATGGTTATCAGAAACAGATTAAAAAGAAAAATCCAAGAGTAATAAAATACTTTAATGGGTTTAAAGTTACTTTTGTAAAACTAATGTTCATCGATCATTCATATGTTTTGATTTTTTTTTCAAAAACAATAAATATTTAATGTGGCTCTTTCAAACTCTAAAATTTTGAAATTTTGAAGTTTTTGGCTCTTCTGACTCAAAAGGTTGCCGACCTCTGCCCTAACCCATTGTTGCACAGCATGACTTAAATTGTCAATATTTTAGCTGTTTTTCAACTTTTCCTCAAAAATAATACTGGATCATGTAATTCGGAATGTTTTCTCATGAAATGAGGCTTTGGTGATATTTTCTGCTGGTAAGTGTGCATCTTACGACAGTTCAATTTTTTTTTGTTTTTTTCGCGCGATTTTTGTGCTAATTGTTAACAAAAACCTTAACATTCCTTCTACGGCAAATAAGGTTTTACGTCAGAACAAAACATTTTTCGTATCAGTTTTCTATTCAAAACGTTTGTTGGACAATTTTAGCACCATGATTTTGAAAAAAAATATGATCCATACTTAACCAGAAAATATGTTGAATCGTGCAACAATTGGTCCGCTCAATCTCCTCCTGCCCCATTGTTGTACATAATTCCGCTGCAAAATTTGTTTGGAAATTTCAAATTTATTAATTCGTATACCTTCAATAACTTTGTTTGGTTGTTTTTACAACAAAAATAGCAATAAAAGTTTGGAAAGCGATTGATTAAGTCCTGAATTATAACGTGTTTTGAATTAGTATGGAGGCTTGTACGGAAAAATCCAAATTTCCATTCAAAAACCATCAGAGATGTACTGAAAGTTCAAAAACATAATTTTGTATTTTTAAAATATTTCTTGGTTCTTGCAATACATTGCATGTGAACAAAAACTAAACCTAACTTGTACTTCAGAAATGATAATCGTTGTCATACAAAAAATTAAAAAAAGGTAAATATTTTTTAGTTTTAGTGTATTGACAGCTAATTTGAAAGCTGGTTAACCAGATGAAAATAAGAATCGCATTATACTGCTTTGCATAGCCAATAAGTGTGATAATTCAAAACTTTCGCAAAAACATGTCATGAAATTATTGAAAGCTTCAGAAAGCAAAACCTGCAATTTTTATATACTTTTCAATGGATAACGATTTTTTATTTCGAAATTGTTATAACTTTTTTCATGAAATACTTTGCTTCTTCTCATGCTGGCAAACAATTATTCTTAGGGATGGGCATTATCAAAAATTTGAAACAAAATTCATTTCAAACTTATTGAAACCTTATGTTTTCAAAATTTAATTTTTTTATTTACTTTTATTTTTATAATTAATATTAATTCTTTATACGAAAGTCGGGCAATTTGCATTGTCTGAAAAATGTCAAAGTCAACTCAACTGCATTGGCTTTGAGAGACTACTTTTTTATTAGATTTATTTTGAAATCCTTTATCCCGACCATTTACTCAACATTTTATGCAAAGAATCTAAAAGCTGTTCTGAAAAAATATGTTTTTCTAATTTCGTGACGATAAATCTAAATGAATTTTATTCCATGTCAACAGCGAACCCTTTGATATTGTTATTAATATTGTCAGCATGTTGTACAGAAGGAAAACTACGACCCTTTATCTCAGAAACTAGAAGTCGAAGGCTGGAAGACCCGAAATATTACTTATCTAACGTGCAATTTTCTCAGGAATTCGAATCTGCCGTCACTGGAGACATCTAAGTGAAGCTTTATTTGGCCCTTATCATCCAGAAAAATAAACAGTCATAGCTTTGTGAAACTTAATTTGATCCAAAACAGTTTTTCAGCCGGAAAACTCTCGGGAAGCATTTCTATGTGATGTGATTGTTTCCTGAAGATTGATGAAATGCTACAGAGGTTACAGTTATTACAAATAAACCCACTTATATGAAAAAGATATTTAAATCAATTAACTTTTCGAAAAAAAATGTTATACAAAATTGTATATCATGAGCATAAATCAGTCAAACGATCTGAAACTTTGGGCGTAGTTGTGTCCATTTTCAAGTTTTAAATTGAGATTCATTATGTATTCGATCGACTTCCAAGTGAGTCCTAAAACATTTGTTTTATATAATCGCATCTTCTTCATAGGGGTGAAAGGGGGCAAAACAGATCACGTTCTCTTATCTTTTCACCTGTTAATAGCGAATTAAAAATTAAGCATTAAATACCTTTCAGTTTATTCTATAGTATTTTGAAGACATAAAGATTTATGTTGGTCGGACATATAAAGAAAAAGGCTCAATACTGGGCAAATTAGGTTAAATAACACTCCACTCAAATGGCTTCGGGTAAATTAAGAGGTGGATTTGAGTTTCTCAGAAAACTTCACGTGTGATAAATGCTATTCCAGACACTCAAACCGGCGGCTTTGTGTTTTTTTTTTGAGGCCGAATTTGAATTGAAAAGTGCATTGGATGGTTTATATGGGAGACCCAAACCCCCCCCCCCCCCCCATAAGGGGTCGTCTTAAAATTAGATTGCATTTGAAATAGAAGATCTCATAATAAGCTTCCGTAACAAATATCAGCCTATTCGACCTCATGGTGACTGATTTTTAAAATGTGCAACCATTGGAAAAAATCGGACAACATTATGCACGACACAAAATTTGCCTGTGCAACTATTGGACACAGACAAGCTGTTTCAAATGATTTTTTAAATTTTAATGTCACTTTTTTCAAACACATGAACTTTTGGGTCTTGTTGACCAATCCTGTATGAGTGCATCGACAAAAAAAATAGAGTGAATTTAGTTAAAATCACTAAAATACAGCATAAACACCAAAATCAAGTGCTTAGCTGTGCAACGATTGGCAAATCACCCTAGTTTCGATTAGAGTATATCCTTATTAGCATAAAGGACGACGTATGAATGCCTTCTGCAGCTAGTAGGTACCTTAAAGAGGCCTGGTGACCCAGTAATTTTTTTCTGTAGCAAAGTGATAAAATATTCATCCGCTTCCGGGCCACCCAATCTGTGCAGTCCACACTATTTATTACAACCAAACCAACAGACGACGTTTCTTGCTTGACACAGGAAATTGATCATCCAATTTGGTTGCGTGGAATGTTCGTCAATATTTCAGCACAGAGAACAGACGTACAAGCTCGAACAAAAAATCTTTAAAAAAGTGTGTAAAATTTCAAATGCTGACACCCAAAAAAATACGTTGAAAATTGACTTGAAACAGTGCCGTCTATTGCGCCGTTCAAAAGTTACAAATCAAATTTTCACAGTTCTCTTTGGTGTATTTGGAGTCATCTGGTGACTAAGCTAAAAAGGAAAAATTGGTTAAAATGTTCGTTGGAAATTTTACACAAGTTTCGTGAAATAGCTTGTACGTCTGTTCTCTGTGATTTCAGTTCCGGACACAGTAGCTATAATGGCTGCATTTTTTTTCTTTCTTTAAATATAAATGGCGAAATGGAAATGAGCACCGCAAATGATTTCCTGTGGCAGTCAAACAGATTTTAATAAAATTAAACTGCACGGAAATGTGATGATAATTTAATTTCTATTCTACCGTTAAACGGCATTTCAAGGAAATACCTTCCGCCGTCTGCTGCTTGTTTGGAATGGTTTGTTCAAATATTTTATTTTTATATTCACAATTCCCGCCAACAAAATGACACTTTTGACTTTTTCCGGCAGCTTCGATTGGCTTACGCAGGGCGAGAGATTGAGAGCAATCACCGAAGCATTAGCTTGAAAACACATTCCATAATCATCTATTGCGCCACGAATGTCCTTGTTTACTTTCTTCTTTCCTTCCGTCGTCCATGGATGGATGGATAGAGGCGAAGCGACTGAAAAACCACTTAGCCGCGTTCCGTTTGACGTAGAAGGCGAGTGCGAATTACAGGAGGCGGCGGCTGTCTTCTACGTCGAAAGCGAGAGTGACTAGCAGCGAAAGTATCCCGGCTCGCCGTGGTCCTTCTGATGTTTTCGGTAGGTATACAGATGATGATGATGATGATGATTATGATGTGGGACAAGGGAAGATGGACCTCTGTCAGCCGGGTGGAGCCGTAATGAGGTACATTGACAACAAAACAAACAGTCTTGGCAAAGTTTGAGCAAAATGTGAAACGCTTTGAGCAAGGAATCGGATGGTGGCTGAAAGTTGAGATGATAAATTGAGTCATACTGTTGTTATTCAAATATATCCAATTAAAGTTTGCTATCAGTTTTAAACCGGGCCCGGTGTTTAAATTTTTTCATTTGCGAGTAACCTACCTATACACAGTGGATAAGCTCCCTCCTATGCAGATATTTGAAAAGCGCAAACAGGAAAAGGCGTAACTGGCGAGGCATAACTTTGATCTGTACAGCTTTCAAAGTACTGTGAAAGTGATCCTGAACAGAATCCAGGAGAAAATAGGCGGTTCCCTCCGACGACAACAAGCTGGATTCCGATGCGGACGATCATGTGTGAACCACATCACAACGATACGAATAATTCTGGAACAAATCAACGAATTTCAGGACTCTCTTCTACAGGTGTTCGTTGATCTAGAAAAATGCATTTGACAGGTTTAACCACGAAAACATCTGGGCGGCTCTAAGGCGACGAGGAGTCCCAGAGAAATTACCTCGACCTGGCAGACGATATTGTTTTGCTCGCCGACCTCACCGAAAGCTCCAAGGCAGCAGGTCTCAAAATCAATGTCGGAAAGACCAAGTCGATGGAAATCAACACAACAAATCCTTCCAATTTCGTGGTAGCTGGGCAACAAGTTGAGAAATTGGAGTGCTTCTAGTACCTTAGTAGCCAGATAACGCCTGATGGTGGTATCAGGAAAAAAAAACATCGGAACCCGGATCAGAAAGGCCCGATTTGCGTTTGCGAGTCTCCGGATCATCTGGCGGTCACGCCATTTTTTTTAATCTACGAACGAAAATCCGAATTTTCAACTCAAACGTCAAATCCGTATTGTTGTATAATTTGCGATCGGTGGCCTGACAATTGGATCTCAAATGAGGAATTACATCACCGGTGTCATCAAAGGGCGCTAGAAATCGAGATTCGGGAAAGCAAGTGGAGATGGATTGGGCACGCTCTGCAAAGAGATTTGCAGAGAGGCGCTTGAATGGAATCCAAAGGGACATCGAAGGAGAGGCAGGCCCAGAAACTCGTGGCGGCGAAGCCTTGCCGCCGAAATCCGAACTGTTGACGAGAATCTTGACTGAGACCAAGTGAGACGCTGGCTCCGAATCGTCAACAGTGGATGTCTTTTACTTTACCATTGCTCTGTGCGCCGGAACTGCAGTTTGAAGGAGCACAGTTACTTAGTCTAATTCTAGAAACATTATATCTAAAATTTTCTGCACTCTTACGAAAGTCACTATTTCGATACATATCCGATTACACGTTGATGGCATCTTGAAATATTTTATTTCTGGTTCTATTTCTGGTAAGAAACACCAAAGGAATCACCGATATCACCACTCTGAAGGCATTGTACTGCTCGCTCGTCCGCTGTGGTTTGGAGTACAACATACAAGTCTGGGCACCAAACTCAATCGGCGGTATGAAACTTCTCGAATCAGTCCAGAAGCGGTTTTTAAGGTACGCACTCCCTAATCGACCATGGAATGAACCTCAGAGACTTCCACCTTACCATGACCGATGTGGGATCCTGAACATCGAACCGATCGGCTCACGAATTATACTTCTTCGTCGCCTGTTTATATTCGACATCATATCCGGAAATATAGACAGTGCTAACCTCGTCGAAATGATACCGTATCATGTCCCATCTCGCTCTCTACGGAATTTTGAGCCTCTAAGAACTATTAATTATGGAAGAAACGAATTTTACAACCCATTTGATATATCGTGTAAATTGTTTAATAAAGTTTGTGTTTGTTTTGATTATAATATAAGTAAAGATAGTTTTAAGCATAGATTAAGAAATCAGTCTGAATGATATTAAGTTGTCGAAGACCGTGAACAATAAATAAATAAATAAATAAATTTTCCGATAAACGAACAAAAAACGTGAGATGCCATTGCGTCATGGCCTACTCCCTGCTCCTACCTCGAATAACCAGCGGCGTTTTAGTTACTGAATAAAAGAATTACAATCATTTCACTCACATAATCTTAAAAAAATATGTAGGTAACCATTAAATTTGTTTATTTTTGCTCAAGAAATTATTTTTGACGCATGTTTGATTCGGAATCTAATTTATATTTTCTTTTCTTTTCAGGTAAGCATTCAACAATTTTGACGTTCATCACAAAGGTTTGTGAGGCAATTAATCCAGCCAGAAGATTTTTTTGAAATGAGTTATTTTTATTTTGAACACAGAAATCATGAAACAAGGTGTTCAATCAAAGTGTTTCAAATGAATAATTTAAAAAGTGATTTTATTTCATTGTATTGTTTTAGATTTTTTTGTTCCTTCATTTCTGGTCATCGACCAAGAATAAAGCGCCTTTACTCGCTCTTGGAAATAAAAAAGAAAAAAAAAAATATCAGAAAACAAAACCAATCAAGGTCTCTATGAACTCATTAGGTAACATCATCCTCAAATCTTCAAACAAATGTGTAAAATTTCAAATTCTGACATCCAAAAAATACGTTGAATATTGACTTGATACAGTGCCATCTGTTGCGCCGTTAAGTATCTATCGAATCTTTGATCTGATTTTTGTACTTTCAAAACTGAATCCCGAATTCACAGTCAGGAAATGAAATCATATTGCCACCTGAATTCAAAATTTTCAATACAATATATTATTCCTGCTTTCTAACCAAAATATTGCATAAAAGTAGCAGCTTAAAATTTCTTAAAATCCATGTTTAGTTCAGAGTTTCATGTGGCTGAATATTCATTTCTGAGGAGGAGTAGGCGAGGCTTTTTACACTGATCATACTGACAGGACACTTAGAACAAAAATTCGATCATTTTCTGGCTAATTTTTTTCGTCAAATTTAGCAGGTTCGCAATACCGACGGCAAGTTGCGAACCTATAATTTTTCCGGTAAAAATGCCATGTAGGAAAAATGTACCTGTTTTGCACGATTTTATCGTCTGAATTGCCTGTTTTTTTGCGAAAGTCGGGTGGCACTTTCTAACTGGGATAGCATTTCTTCAAATCGATCGATGCGCACTCTGGAATCGATATTGCGTACTATCGATTCCAGAGTGCGCAAATTATCCAAAAAACGAAATCGACTGTCCAGTCAGTATGGTCAGTGCTTTTTATGCAACGCACGCGTTTTTTCATCCGTCCGCAAAATTTCTGAATTTTATCAATAAATAAAAGTAAAACCAGTGAAAAAATGTTATTACCGAATAACCGGGATCCAGTGATAATGTGGCCACCATTTTTCAGACAAAATCAGGAATTTCGTGTTCTAAAAAGGAGAAAATTTGAGGAAAAATAGAAAAAAAAAATGGTTGTTGGAAGAAACACGTGCAGGATGCAGAAGTGACTTTCGTTTATTTAAATCTCGTCGTAAGCTTCCAACTTGTAAACCATTGAAGATTCTTTCTTTTTATGCGTAATTTATGTGGGAAGGGTTCTGTTAAAGTGACGGGATTGGAAAATTATCATTGTTAAATAGGGGAATTTGAGGATGATGAACTATTTGCAAGCCATTGTGAAATTAATGAATTTTGATTGGCATAGGTGCGCAATATTTAAAAAAAACTAGCACTAGGCAATCTAAGGTGGTCTAGAAGTGAGAGAGGAAGGAAGATAGTTTTTGGTGAGTAGGGAGTGAAACGTAACAGGGTCGTTTTTACTGGAGACGGATCAAGTGGAAATAGAAATAGAAAATGGAAGAAAATGTTGTCTAGAATAGTTTAAAAGTGCGGTAAGTGAGAAGGAGTGAAAAAGAAAAGAGCTCCTTTGCTGTCCCGACTGATTGCTGAAGTCGATCTGGCCGAAAACCCTGGCTGTTGGTTTCGACCGGATTGCTTCGATTGAATTTCCAGAGATTTCGTGAGCTGAGTATATTCTTTCTGTATCTTAATTCAATTCAATTCATGTTTTATGTTTGACCCTTACCTTGGAGGGGCCAGAGCAATGGCTTTTCTTTTTCTCATTCTGTAACATAGAGACAGATTGGTGTCCTAGCTACACACATTGGGACACATTTTTCTTCAGTGGCACGTTCTTTAAATGCTTCGTGTTGTTGCATCTTTGTCACGCGCTATGGTGTTGAATATGAATGCTCGCTTTTTCACTATTTCCAAGTAAAAACAACTTTTATGCCTCAATTTTTCTCAGAATCTTCTGAAAGAGTGAGAAAGGGGCAATTTTAGTTCGAAGAGTTGTACTATTTGTACTTTGCAGATAGTGAAGTTCAATGCAGGATCACCTAGTGGATTTATGCACGTTGTAAGGAAAATTAACACGTTTTAACACGTTTTAATGAAAATTTAAACAAGATCATACTATGAATCTTAACCTTGCATTCATATAAATGAAGTGCTCATATTAAATTTTATCCTCTGAATGTAATTTTTAGTATAGAAATTATCGCAACAGAATTCCATTTAATATTATATTGGTAGTTTGAACCGCATTTGACGTTGTATAATGTGCAATTTGTTTTTATCATTAAATTATTTTGAAAGAAGTTTTTATGGGAGAAGGGGGTTTGGGAACACTAATCATGATTTTTTTTGTTCTTCTAATGTTTCTTTTCAAGAGCGAGCAAAGGCGCTATATCCAAGGTCAATGACCAGAAATGATAGTGCATCGAAATCCTAAACTCCAAATTTTTACTATTAGATGCTATTCACGATAATACTCAAATTGTAGTTTAAAAATAATAATACTTAAACAAAAAAATAAGGAAATTGAAAGAAAATAATACCTTTACAATGGGGTTTTGGATTTCTGTGCAGAAAAACATCATTTCCAACCATAGAAGAACGAATCCACACGGACCATCATCAAGGAGCACATAAAATTTAGCATATGTGCTGCCAACGTTAAAATCTTAGTTATAGCCATGGAAACGTATGGTACTGTTGTCCACGTTTCTTCCTCCCTGTGTTCCAGTTGTCTCTGCGTTCAATACTGCACAGTGGGCCCGGCCATGTTAAGATGAGTAGTAAATGTACTTTTACTACTCACCGGGATGCTGACAAGATCTGGCTGTGTATGTATCATAAGCATTAGCATAAGCATAAGCATGTGACTGAATATTCATTTATGAACTAAAAATTTTACCCCGAATATCAAGAGTTTAATCCAGTAAATCCATAAAAAATCTTAAGTTATCATTCTTCATTTTCAATTTTTCATTCTCAAATCAAGGAAATGTGTTCAAAGCCGTGGTTTAGTTTAATCATTTGGAACTCTTTGGAACTCTCTTAATTTTAAAAGCTGTGGATTTTACTCTGCAAACTTTTCTCGATAATTTACAAATTTTAATTTAAGCAATGCAATACAAACTAGTAAAAAAAATCAGTTATGGCTCCTTAAACACATTGGACCAAATTGTTTCAAAACAACGAATTCAACAAAAATCTCAAATCTGAATTCTAAAAAAAGGAAAAAATATTTTTGAGATGAATGCCAGAATTAAGAAATGTTTGGTTCAGCATTTCTTAACTAGGCACTTTCTAACGAAACAATTTAAAAACACTAACCACTTTAAAAAAAAATAAATTCCGTTATTTTAGCTGCCTGAATACTGATTAAAATTCTGATCCCTTAAAACCAAATTATGAATTTTGTACTGTGAGCTGCTCTTAAATTCTCAGTTCTCACCACCCTTTCGGTATGGTGCGTCCTGTCCACAAGTTTTAGCGTTCTACCATGCGGTGTGTTTTCTAGATATAATTTTTTACAAATATATCATGAAATACGTGTTTTTATCATTCTTTTTCTTTTTAGTAGGACGTAAATCAGTTCTCTCAATCGTCGTAAACGTTCAATTTGGTTCTTAAATGATTGGTATTGCTGTAAATAGCGATTACGCTTAACTGGTGCGTTTTGTACAGTTTTCCTTCCTACACTTCGGGCATCGTGCTCTGTTACGATGTCCGAGGGCGTTTCTTCCGCTTTCGGATGAATCACAAGGCACTCACTCGAAAGTCGCGTTCACTCCGGCGATTTACACGACAATTTTGTTTCAACTCCGGTTTCGCAGTTGCGCTGTATTTATTTCGCTGCGAAGCAGAAAATGAACTCAAAAAATCACTGGGTAGTAGAATTTTTGTAGTTTTATTTTTACCCCTAAATGTATGCAGAATCCTCTTGCATTTTTTGACAGAAAAAAATTAATTCAAACAAAACCCAAAAAGTACTGCAATTGGTGTTTTATGCGTTATGGCATCACAAGTTTATCAACAAAATATAAATTTCCAAACTTTTTATTTGATTTTTCTTTGAAACAAAGTTTGTTGCAAGTTACCCCTTTTCCTGAACGCAGCAGAACGGATTCAGTGACAAAAATTGACAATGTTGTGATCAAGGACAATTGTGAATGGCATTATTCCATTTTTTTTCATTTTTAATGCCAAAACCATATCGCCAAACTAAATCCAAACGAAATCTCAACAAACTTATATTGTAGTGGGTGTGGAGAAGTTTTCACCACCCGCTCCTCGTCCATTACCTCTTAAAATCCCTCTGCCATCCGGTAAGCTTTTGGCACGTTATCCCTTCTTCAATCGATGATTAACAAACGACCGCCACAAATCCATGGAAGTCCCCAACCTTTGGTAAGCTGATGTCACCAGCAGATGAAAATCCTCTTTACAAAACCCATTATTTACCGACCAAATGTATCACGTATTCATTTCCCGTAATCAATTCCCCATAAATCCATTTAGATATGTACGTATACGCAGCGAATGTGCTGCTCCATCGATTGCGTAGAGCAGCAGCTTTTAGCCCTCTAAACGTAAAACCATCGTGGACGGTCGAGTATCGTAAGTATCTCTCACGGTACCGCCTACTGTGCCGTCAGCGGTTTAGCTTTTTGGCTCCGATCAGAGTAGTAGTAGCAGCACGTGCCACGTGGTCAGAAGGAAACAAACCGAGCTGAGTTTACGAGTTCGTTTGGTGGAGTGTTTTTGGGCAGTGGGAATTTTTAGCACCGAGAAAGTGTGGGGTTGTGAGCTAGAATTTCGCATTTCCTGCCCCTCCAGCTATCCGGTTAGTATAGGCACCCGTTTCCTGTGTACGTGTTTTAGTGAAAGTATTGAACAGATTTTGGACCATTTTTGCGGTCGTTTGCGGCTAGAATTTCAAATAGCTGTAGAGGTCGATTTATTTTGCCATAAACCAATATGCTTAGGAGGCGATGATGCACGGAAAATTAACGGTACTTAGTTCTACAGTATGACCCATAAAAAATCCAATAAGAAATCCCGCGACCGCTCCAATTTTGGGTATATTTTTTAAAAGCATATGAAGTATCTGTCAACCAAAAATATTGGTTTGGCATTTTTTGATCCGGAAATTTTGCATAAGGAAAAATAAACTGTAGCGATCGCTTGTTCAATTGGTTCATCTAGTATCTATTTGTCCATGAGCT
Source organism: Uranotaenia lowii (assembly GCF_029784155.1). NCBI lineage: Eukaryota > Metazoa > Arthropoda > Insecta > Diptera > Culicidae > Uranotaenia > Uranotaenia lowii. The sequence goes on from NC_073691.1 coordinate 93,026,402, forward strand.
GCAGTCTGTAATTCGCGCAGGTGGTAAATTCCTGGCAAAAAAAATGAAATTCGTAGGAAAAAATGCTTCAGAGACGACTAACTGAGCCTACTCAAAGTCTCAATGATAGAAAAAAATAGGTAAAAATGCCACAAATGGTAAATTCCTGGCAAAAAAAATGTGTTCCCACTTGTCTGATATGAATAAGTTTGCAGTACATTCACGAATCAATCAAACCTAGTTGCCTGTCACATTTTTTTTTGGAAATAATACAAAGTTTATTCTTTTGTATGTTTGAAAGCAATCCATCACAGCACAATTTGTTTCATTCATTTGCCTTTTTTAATTGAAAATCTCAAACGGTACCCCAATCAACCAATCTATTAATAAACCAAACCAAACCCGCAACACGTAAAGTGTGGAAATAAACATAACTTTAGTTTCAAGCAACTCCATTATAGCTACCTAACAATTGGCAACTATTTTCCAACTTAACCAGTACAACGAGGAAAGTGGGATAGAACGAGACCAACCAGGGGAGGATAAAGTTTTAATACTTTCCAACGGAAGTCAAATCGAAAAGCACAACTAATTCCAATGCACCCATAAAACAATAAACTTAGCTTGGTTTACTTTCGTCCATTCCTTCAGCCTCTGAGCAGGACGAAACAGATGAACAGAAATTAACCCTCTGGAACCCAAACATATATTTTCGCTGATAAATTCATTATTATTTTGTGATTACAAACAACTTTTGTTCTACAAAAAACCATATTTATGGAAGTTTTTAATTTTATCACTTAACCAACTTCAGTTTTTATTTCATATCAATAACAATATCCTTTTAGTCATTTAGCGAGAAAAAATTGTAAATATAACTATTCGATGCGGTTTCATAACAATTATAGTTGGGCACTAGAGGGTTAAAGAAGCGAAAAAGAAACATTCAATGAAAAACTTTTCCTTTATTGACGATAAAGCCATCCTGCGGTAAAGGGGTTAGGAATACTGATAAAGCTTAAACTTAATTTGTTCGGACATTCCCCTACTTTCTTAGGGTATTTTCGTTCATGTAAGGGAGATTGCTTTGTTCTGTTGCTTCAGTAGTTGCGTGCTTAATCCTATTTTTGAAGAGAGAAACTGTATTCGGAAGAAAAAGATTAAACATTTTGCTTGTATGACCCCAATACGGGAAAAACGCTTTTAAATCTGCGGAAAATTAATTACGGGTAGAGCAGATGCGCGGTAAATTCATCGAACATAATTATCCATTCCCGACCAACCGATACTGTTCGATGCTGCAAAAAAGATTCTTATCGATGGAAAATACCACCTACCCCCTTTTGGATAATGAGGTTTCTGCCACCCACTAGAAAGTCCATCGATCCACGTTAGCATAGCGCTTGTTAAATTGTGCTTAGCTCATTGGATCTTAAGCTAGCTTCAAAGCATTTTAATTAAGATTCACAGTTTGTTTTTCACCTGAGGATTAAATTACTGTTCTGTGATGTGCATCACGACCATCTGAGTTTAGAGAATAAGGCTGGAACAAATATTAATTTCTTCTTTTGTCACCCCCCCCCCCCCCCCTTCGAAATTTCCAAAATCCCGAAGGGGGGAATAAATAAAGTATGAAGTATTTTAAGTAAATTTCAAATAAAAATTCAAATATCCGAAAGATTACAAGACCAAGAACCAAATTTTGAAAGATGGAAGTTAATTTACATTTTGAATTCTTGATTTTATTGAATTTTTCGATAAAAAAAATACTTGATTTATAGGTTTTATGCAATAATATAGTATGCAATTTGGTTGCATACAAGTTTTCGTGCAATTTATTCCAATTTATTTGTTTTTCGCACTATTTTTTATTGTCCCCCCCCCCCCCCTCGCGATGTTCCAACTCCGAGTGACAAAAGAAGGATTTGAAATTTGTTCCGGCCTAATTATTTTGTAACTGGAACTACAGTTTTGCATGTTTGAATGTTGATTACACTATTAAAAAAAGCATCTCTAAACGCGTTTTTGTTTTGTTGATGATGCTCGCCGCAATTGCAATCAATCGAAGTAGACCATGCCCGGAACATTGCCTCATCCACGACGACCATGAATCCGACATCCCTACGTCAGCAATGCAATTCCACCCGTTAACCATAGTCTGCTTTGTTGCTGTTCTCGCCAAAGCTGGAAGCAGGTACCTACGTAATGGAAACGAATCGTGGTTCCGTTTTCATTGCATTAGAAATGCATACAGAGTGCTATTAGTGAGTGAGTGCAGCAGTGAAACTAGTTTTGGCCCCTGAGGGAAAACGTGTGCTGCTGGTGAAAAACTTCCGCACTTGTTGCATGAGGATGTTGATGATTCCACTCAGTGATGTTGTATGCACTTGACCGCAATCAGCGTTGGTTCAATTTCCCACACAAAAAGGAGGGTTTACATAAAAAATGTTGTTTGGAATTATTTTGTCGCGAAAATTGTGCACAGGGTGGTTTATGAAATGGAGCATTATGTTACATTTGCACGGTTTGTTTGTTTTTTGTTTGATTGGCATTCCGCAAATTCTTTCCATGGGCGATTCTAGATTTCTGAATCTCTGAACCATTTATGGACATTGTTTCCCGAACCATTCCAATCCATGGTACAAGATTCACTTTTGTTGGGTTGGTGGATATCATGAAATATGCATGAGCATTCGAGTCGAACAACCGTTTCATTATGAAATTCTCAACAATGACTTTCAACACTAGGGAGAAATTCTATCTTTTAATAAATACAGTAAACTCCTTCGCACTTAAAAATTCCAATATTGTTTAACTCGTTGCTGACAATGAAAACAAAAATCACTCGATTGCTATGATGTTTCACCATGCTTTAACATTTTGTTTGATATGAAACTGGAATCTTGGGTTCCTGGTAATCGAACAATAACAACGAATCGTAGCCTACTGTGTACTGGACCAGCGAGCGTGGAAACACAATCGCACGGACGTGATATTTCACATCTGCTTGATTTTGATTCACCGGAATCGACATGAGGGGCGTACAACAATGTTTTTCAAATATCCGTACATATGTATGTACATTTGTGCAAACACGATTGATAAACATTCGAAATTGAGACCAAACGTACTGTTCGAATAATCAAAACGATGCAAGTTAGATGGAGGCGGAGTTGGAAAATGTAGCGTTTTCTCGGTTCACAAGTAAAAAAATCCCGTCCCTTTTTTATGAATGCCTACGCAATTAAACGAATTAAACTGTTCTCAATCTCTTTCAGAATGCAAAACTCAATCGTAGTACTGCATGATTGACGGAAACATATTGCATTATAGCTGGCTTCAGATAGAATTGGAACAAAAGTAATTGCCTTTATTCGAAGGAATTCTCGAATTTTTCAATCAGCAAAATTCATTTTTGGAGACACTCTTTTTGGTATAATTTCGACGTCTTATTTGTATCGAAAATTTTCGTTTTTATGCCTTAGCTGCAAATGGTCTCCCGAATCATAAATTTTCGTGCAAATTAGTTTGCAAAACGTATTTAAATTTGGCTGGAACATCCTCCCGAGCCGTTGCCAAATTCGGACCAATTAAGTGCCCTGGTGACACAACTTTCCTGACGACGGTAGGTTTTTGCGAGTGAGCTGTCAAATCAACCGGGTCGTTTCCAGACCAAAATCAATTAGTTTTCCGACCAAAATCTTGTGGTTTTCCGACCAAAATCTGACGGTTTTCCGACCAAAATCGGACAAAAAATCCGAACGCTCTGCCCTGTTGATATTTTCGTTTGGTCGGATTAAAATTGTAAATAAAACAACAAAATAATTTTTGTCAATGATTTAAATTAGTTTTTGGTGCCAATAAAAAAATATATGAAATAGCTAATTGTTCATTTTTTTTTTCACATAAGTTATAGTCAACCAAGTCCTCTTGCGTCAATCGGTTTTGGGGCGTCTCAAAAATTCCGGTTGACTACATGCACAATGCGCTTCTAGAGGTCTTTTAAACTATGTTGAAGATCTGGATTGAAGGAAGAGATCATGCATACAAGATCTCAACCGAGCAAATGACCGAACTTAATCGAAGATTGAAATGGATCAAACCTCAACCCTTAACTCTGCTCAAATTTGAAAAAGGAAGCCTAGAAGTATCCTATAATCTGCATATATTCGAACGAAAAAGTAAAATTTCAAAATCATTCGGTTTGTGCAATTAACAGAAATTTTCTGTTTTAGGATAAGAATATTATCACGAGTTCGTTCGAAAATTGTGGATCGCGTGTTGATAAACATCAAATCTGGGGGAGTTTGACTGAGAGTAGTATTCGCATGTGAAGGTGGGGAGGGTTTTCCGGCACAAGTAGAACACTGGATTTCAACGTTTTCATTGGACCAGACGGCATTCCATCAGGTGTTTTTGCGTGATTTGATAGCCGGCAGAATATCTAAAAGCAAGAAAGCAAGAAAGTAAAAATTTATCATTTCAATTTAACATTTAAAAAAAGTACCGTCATCGTAGGCAGCATCAGTTTCCCTAGAAATTTGCCTTCGCCTCGTTGTCCAGGACAAAACCTGACCAACCAGATGTTCAGATTGGTGTATGTTGACCGCTCTCTGTTCGCTTGAGTTATCGTCCCCGTGTCCGTAGCTTGCGATTAAATCTGTAATGGCTAATTTTGTGTGCATTGGGCAACATTTTTACGGATTCATCCCTCCCATCTTCCCCAAGATTGCGTGTTACTTACTGGCTTTCACAACTTTATGATGTGCGAGGTACCTCTTCTTCTCTCGATGTTTTTCTTAACATTGTCGGCTAAACAGCAATGCTTCTGGACGCCTGGTAAGTGCGGATGATGACTGCGGACCACCGGAATTTTTCCACTGGTGCGGCGAACTGAAGCGGCTGGAATTCGCTGCTATTCCCCCGGGATTTTCGCCACTAGTGCGGCGATCGGATGCGCTTTGATTCGGCCCTTGTACCACTGATATTTTCGCCGCTTTGGCTCGGAATTAGAAGGATTATCTGAGAAGCATGTGGCTTTATAAGCATATTCTTTTAGATTGCCTCGTTCACTTTAGCAAACTCCTGCCGCTGTTCTATCTGAAGTCGCTTGCAAGCAGCGGTAAGGACTTTATCTTGTTTGCTGTAAAAAAATGTTTGATTTTCAAAAAGCAATCCATAGAATAAAAATCATTACCAATCTCAATTATTTTTGGCATGATTTTACTTTGGGACGGAGATGTGATAAAAAGTCGGATAGCCAGAAGACGCTTCAATCTCTGTAATAAAATTATACTATAAATGTAGATTTAATTTATCGGCCTAGCGCAGAAAAGTGATGTCCTTTTTAGTAGGGACATCTAAAGATTATGAAATTTTTATATAGGTGTATAGAAGGTTAGATGAAATGAAAGATGTTGAAAATGAGCGGCTAGAATTTATTTAGAAGCATATCATCACATATCAAATTTTTGTTCCTCACGGGCCTACTACTATGAAGCGGTAGATACAGATAGAGTTGCATCTACCACCACACATAAGTAGGCCAAGCGTGGTCCGCCCCACAAGGGAAAACTTGCAGTGCGGACGAACAAAAAGATGATATGTGATCGCTCAGATATACTTCCTTTAACTCAGAAACGCATCTATCGATCTTCTTCGTTTGTTATCATCGCGATTTTGTTACATCCGGGGTTTGGATGCGAAACAGTACGGTCGATAGTCTGATATTGACCTATCACCGATGCAATGATGTCGTGTTTTTTTATTTCTTTTTGGCCAACGTTATTTTAATTTTATGAAAGATTAATCACCTTAATTTATATTTGCTGATTTAATTTATCGGTCTAGCGGTGAAAAGACTATCTACCGCTTCGTAGTAGTAGGCCCGTTAGGAACAAAAATTTGATATGTGATAATATGCTTCAAAACAAATTCTACCCGCTCATTTTTAACATCTTTCATTTCATCTAACCTTCCATCCACCTATATAAAAAAATTCAAAATCTTTAGATGTCCCTACTAAAAAGGACATCACTTTTCACCGCTAGGCCGATAAATCAAATAACGGTGATTGATCCATCATAAAATTATAAAATAAAATTTATATGAAAAAAAAAAACTTAATTAACCTTCCCATGCCGTTCGCAAAATATCCGTTTCGGGGAAATTTGAGTTGTAGTTTGATTTCGTTCTCCTGGCTGTAAATGTTAACCGATTTTGATGATATTATATTCATTGTGTAGGTAATTTATTCTTATTACTCAAAATTTAAAAATAAAGTCGATATGTATTACCAAGATATCAGAAACTGGTTCAGAAAGTAAAAAGTCCGAAAAATCAATTTTATTTTTAATATGCTCATCACTTTTGGCAGCTTTTTTGTATTTAAGTGTTTCATTGATGTTTGAAGTCGTCAAGAATCCATCTATCCGACAGTGTATAGATATGTTGGGGTCCAATGAAAGTTTTGACCGCTATCTCAGATCTTCCGGTAGAAAAAAATCTAACTTTAAAAAAACGATATCCAATTTTTGCTTTGCTTAGCTGTATTTCATTTCCCAATGAACCGATTTTCAAAACTCAAATTTTAATTTTTTGACGTTAATTTGATCATTATTTTCATAGAACATACTTGGTCTGTCAAAATTACCAGTTCTTCAGTATATTGGAATGATGTTAAAGAGATTTGAAATGTGCGCTTCGGGTCATATTGACCCGAACGGCATGGGAAGGTTAAAAAATAAGTTTCTGATCCATTGCACTTACTAAAAACATTCTTGGTATCTTTTCAATTTCTCTTTTCCGGACAGCCTTTCCTGGTCTGGATAGCTCTTTGTAAATCATATCTGCAAAAACATATTTTAATAGTTTTTGGTATATATGTATGTTGGTAGGTAGACATATTTTGTTTTAATTTACCCGAGGTAGGACGATCAGCTTCAAATGACCTCGGTTGGTTAGGAGATTGTTGTGTCCTTGTGATATCTATAATAACGTTTGAAATTTGTTTAAAAGTTTTAAGTAAATCCTTTTTGTTTACCTGATACATAACACAATCAGCCTTATCCGGTCCAATGAATACAGTAGATGGACCTTTATATGTGATATCTTCAACAAAATATTCATTTACTTTTAAGTACACCTGTTTTGGTATAGCTTCAAAAGTAGTTTGGTTATTGGTTGAAGTTTTTTTATACATCTACCTGTATTTAAAGGCATGATTTTGATCGGACCAAAACTACTTGGATTTGTTGGTTGAGAATGGATATCTGAAATAAAAACAAACGTTCCGATTTAATTTAAAATTTACGGAGGCAATAGAAAAATTCGATTAATATGAATTTACAGGAACATGCACGTTGTATTCCTGGTGTTGAAGTCGGAACAGAACAGTGTAAAAGAACATCATTGGCCTTTCCATGGCATGGAGTAAGATTTTCCAATAACTTTGTCGATGCGAGTAAAAATTCAATTTTGGCGAACACAATCTATATTCGAAATACTCAATATATTAAATACCTTTGCTCAAACGTACTTCTTTATAAGGAGCCATTCATAGATAATCTGGGACAGTTGCAGTTTTTGCATCTTCCGTATAAACTTGACATTATTTTCTTTCTAAGTTACCTTCGTTGGCTTTGCTGATTTGGTTAAATTGAATTTTGAATCTCGCGTTCGGAGTTCTATTAGAGTTATATTGGGGTTGTTTTGTTTTATTTATTTTTGGTACGCTTCCGCTCTCTTCATGGATAGCTACCAGGTGCTAATATCGATTATATTGGATAGCATGACCAAGGCCTGTTTAAATAATTTTTGTTAGCCGGTATACAAATAAAAAAAATTAAATCAAACCTTAGCAGTTTCAAAATTTTCTTGGAAAGACATTCTCAAAAAAAAAATTTGTAATTTAAAATTTGTTCGTTTCAAATATTATAATATTAAATTACTTCATATGTATCTAAATTTTCTCAAAAATCAGAATGGAAAATGAGAATGTATATTGAAAGCGAGTCTAGTTCCAAAGCATGAATTTTCAGGGCCATGTTTGCAAGTAAAATGTACCGACCTTCGCTAATTACACGCTTATCTGAACAATACATTCCAATGCCTTTTGATTGTTACGGGTCAGTGAAAAAGATGAATAAGCTCTTTCACTTCAGCACAGACTAAAAATCATTCGAGTTTTATTGCATTTTCTTCACCATGAATACTTTTCCCTCGAAATGCACATAGCAATCTTTCGCATAATCTGTTATTGCGACAAGTCTCTCAGTAACGACGGATTGCTTGGCCCTCATTTTTGAAACGGTTGGAGTTTCGGTCGACGAATACCTAATTTGCTCGCCTGAACGGTTTCTAAACTGCAAAAGCGGAAATGGCACATCTTTTATTGAGTTCAGCATTTGTTGCAAGTAGCTTTCGAACGGAAAAGGTAAATAAACATGTATATTACAAATTCGCGAGTAAAAACTTACCATGAGTTAGTTGTCTAGCTGTTTCAGTTGAACAGTTTTTTTTTCTAACTGCGCGCTGCGTGCGACAAACAAAACCGATCTTTCGTGATTTGTGGCTTGTTTTGCCGACACACCACGTCTCAGATCGGCATTAGTGCTGATCCTTTCCGGTCTTCTCCAGTTTGGCACTCATTTTGCGGACACTGATACGGACCCTTGATCCGGACCCTTAATGCGGACCTTGCTGCGGACCTCGATGCAAACCTTCACTTTAAGGACTAGTTGTTGCTCATGAGAGCTTCGATTTCAGTATTACCTCTTAAGCGACCAGGTAGCTTTATTTATAGCGAGGGAGACCCGCGCGTCACGTTTGAAACACTCGGGTGGGCAGAGAAAAACGCGAGCGGATTTTTTTTATTTCTTTTCTTCTAACCAGAACGCGCGTTCGCGTTGCTATGAGTTTCAGACCAAAAGTGCATAGGGTTACCAACGGACAAATATTGCATTAAATTTTACTTTTTTTATTTATTAGTATTATTATTATTTTTTTGCATTTCTTATTTTATTACTTCTAGTTCTAGTACATTATCCTACACGGTCGTTTTCGAATGATTACCCCGTAAAAAAAAACTGACAGAATTCGAATCGAAACCGAACCGATTCGAACTGATGGATTTCAAATTCTGTCATTGTATACTATTTGCATGGCAGCGAAGAAATGGTCAGGAAAGTCTAACAGAACAGATTTAAACTGACAAACTGACAAAGAACTTTCAAAGGGACGAGTGTTAAGCGATTGAATTTAGGTAAATTTGATTGAATTAATGTGTGTTTTGTTATTTTATTGTTACAAAATAGATAAAGCAAATATTAACGAAACAAATTCATTGCATTTTCACTCTTGATGATCAGTGTCCACACAATCATCCTCGAAAAATTCCGCAACATTTGTTGCTACTATTAGGTCCTTCTGGCTTTGTTTCAGCAATGTTACGGAGTGAACGGGAACTGGCCTGAACAAACGGATCAGCATGGCGTCGCGGACATATTCGGGTTGTTTGAGAATATACGTTCACCAAATGGACCAATTGATTTCGTCGGAAATATAGTGGCTCCGATGTTCCCCTTTCAGTTGACTCACAATGTGCGCCAAAGATACGCTAGAAGGTGCCCCTGCACGGTCACGCTGCTGTGGTTTAAGTAGTTTGGCCTCTACGTTTTTCCACACTTTAGCACACTCGCCGAATACCTGTACACAATGATTTGCAATTAGCCAGATTTTAGAAACAAAGGGATTTGTAGTACCTGTAAACAATGACATTTATTTCCTTGTCCAGAGCTTGGCGGTATAGAGTATCAAACTCTCGGCCAAGCTGTCAAAATCATACATATGTACATTAGACCGCTGCAAGCTTTGTATGGAAATTTCAAATTCTAAAATTTTTACACCTCCCATAACTTTTTTTGGTTGTTTTTGCTGCCAGAAATAGCAATAAAAATTTTGGAAGCGATCCATCCAGTCCTGAATTAGCGCAACGAGTTTTAATTTTGTATGGAAATTTGTATGGGAAAACAAAATTTTTCATTCAAAAATCGCCAGAGATGATCTGAAAGTTCCAAAAAATAAAATTTTGAATGAAAAATGTTTTTTGTTTCTTGCAGTACATTTCATGTGAACAAAGCATGAACCTAAATTGTACCCCAGAAAAGATATTCAATGTTATATAAAATTTATGTTTTCAAAATTCATTTTTTTAATAATATCGTTTTGACTGCTTGTTTGAAAGCTGTGTAACTGTAGGATGGAAATAAAAAATCTCAAAAAACTGCTTTGCATTGCCAAAGAATTTATTTATTTATGAAGCTTTTGCAAAAACATTTCATTCAATTATTAACAGCTCTAGCAAGCAAAGTCTGCCATTTTTGAATACTTTTCAATGGATTCAGATTTTTTATTTTAAAATGGTTATAACTTTTTTCATGAAATTCTTAGCTGCTTGTCATCCGAGCAGAAAATGGAGCTTAAGAATAGTCAGAACCAAAAATTAAAGACTGACTTCTTTTCAAGCTTATTTGAAATTTCTAGATGATTTAACGTGCAAAAATTTCTTCTTCCATCCAAATTTTCATACAAAAATGAAACGCGTTGCGCTAACTCAGGAATCAACCAAATCATCTCAAATTTTACACTGATGCTTGGTGACCCAAAAGGCATCGAAAAAACATATGGGAGCAAAAAGTCATTTTTTGCAGCGGTCTAATGTACATACATACAACATTGTAGCTGCTTTGTGCGTAATTCCGATGGTAGAGTATATCGTTTTGCGACAGTAACGTGAATAACCACGAATTTATCGATGTCGTACCACGTCCTGCGGGATAGAATGATTTGAAGTGGCTAGAACTCTAACAAATGAAAAAAAAACCCTGCAAACCATATGTCTCCTAAAGGTTCTCCCGTCGTTTGACCCTTAAATTTTTTTTCATCGAAAACGGCTTTGAAACAGAATTGATGTTGGACTTTTTGACAAGAGCTCATACGAACCGGTCGCGAAGGAATTTAAAGCAAATTATTATATATAACCTCAAGAGGACATAAATCGGGCGATGCCATTAAAGTTAAGTGGAACGAAAGAGTGCACATAAAATAAAAAAGAAATTCTAATATTATTTAGTTTTTAAAGCCAAGCCAAACCATCAAACAAATACATGAAAAAAAACCTCTCAAACTCACACCGACCAAAACAATAATAATACACAAACATGTGAGGTACAAACACCAACACAAAAAAGGCCACTTTCAAAAACACGTTCACGTAGTGTAGAAAACACACACAACACAAGATCAAAACTCGCTAAAAATGAAAAGGTAAACAAATCACAACATAATTCAAGCGACGAAGAAAACACCTACACGGCGAAAAATTCACCAAACAGAGATATAATTTTTTCGAAAAATGAATTAAATAATAAATGGATTAAAAATTATAAATATGATATCATCTTCATTGAACCTATTTTAACTTCTGAAAAAGATGACTTTTTATTAGAAACAATGGAAGTGAGGAAATTTCTCCATGAGTTAAAACTCAACCAACTAAAAACGCGGGAAAACACCGATATAAATTGATTTATAAATACTCAAAAGATACGGAACAAATACTTAACGCAACAAAAATTAAAAAAAAAAAACAATAATTATAAAGCGTCGATCCCAAAAACGCTTTTGGAAACGATAGGGGTAATTAAAAACATTCCCACATCGATTAAAGAACCAGAAATCTTGCAACATGGAATTTCAGAACAAAAAATTTTAAAAGTCATAAGAATTAAAAAAATAATCGACTCTTAATTAACAGAAACAAAATCCGTAAAAATCACTTTCGAGGGACCACAGCTCCCAAGAACGGTTCAAATATACGGGGTGTACAACAAGCTGGAAACTTACATATATCCGATTAAAATTTGCAAAAAGTGTTGGAGGATAGGACACAAAGAAAAAGCCTGTAAATCAAAGAAAAATTGTGTAAACTGTGGGAAAATAGAAGACGAAGATCATACAGAAGATTGCGCAGAAAGAACATCAAAATGTATAAATTGTAAAGGTGAACACAAAGCTAATTTCAAAAACTGTCCGGAAATAATCCGAAGACAACAAATAAATAAGGCTATGGTCTTAAACAAAATGACTTTTTTGGAGGCGGAAGAACTCTACCCAAAATTCACTAACCAAAATAGATTTGCTCTGCTAGAATCTACCGACGCATTCCCTAGACTGGAACGTCCAAGTAGAATTAAAAAAGAATACAGTCCAATTATCCAATGGATCATCAAAAGATTATTAAACATTATAATCAAAACAAACAACAAAAACCGAGTATCGAAAACATAAACAAAAAGATAATCATCGGTGAGCAAATTACAACACAAGGTACGTTAATAACGAATATTCCACATAAAACAACAGAATGTGAAAAATTAAAAACAGAAATAATGGATAAAACAACAACAAAACGATTAAACGTCATTAAAGACAAGAAAATTGATAACACATGTGCTAAAACAGATGCAATTGAAATTGAAATAGGGTCAACTATAAATAATCTAATCAACGAACTAATCAAACAATATCAAATAAATCAATTAGAAAAATAGAATATAAATAACATGGATTGTTTAAAAAAAATTGAAAATATCACAACTTATCATCAATAGCCTATGACCACAAATAAAAAAAGAAACAATAAAAAAATATTTAAAGGAAGAAGAAATACAAGTATTACTTTTACAAGAAATATGGATTAAAGAATCCGAAAAATATAAATTTTTGAATTATAAATTTTTGAAGAAATGCAGAGAAGAAGGATATTGAGGTTTAGGAATTCTTATCCACCCACAACTGATATACGAGGAAATCAAAATACCAAATGTAAATCTTGAAATAATTGCGGAAAAAATTAAAAATATTAAAAAGCCAACGATATTGATATCAATATATATAGCACCAAACGTTTCACTAGAGGAAATTAAGAATTCTCTTAAAAACCTATTCGCTTTCATTAAAAAACAGTGAACTTCCAGTAATACTAGGAGGTGATTTGAAAGCACATCATCCCTTATGGGATAAAAAATGCAACAAAGAAGATAGAAAAGGAGAATATATTAATGAATTGGATGAAATTAATGAATTAATGAAAACCAACAAGATGGGAAGAAATAAATACAAATCCATCAGCAGTAGATATAACAAACTTGATAATGGTTATGAAATAACAATGATAATAAAGGAAAAGCTATTGAAAGATTTGAATGTAAAAATTGTAACAGCTATCGATAGCTCGGTTTATAAAATAAAAGCACAAAGTAGATTAAAACTGAAACCATATTAGAACGAAGAAGTTAAAATAAGTTATGAAATTAAAAACAAAAAACACATTATTTTTAGGAAAAATTTGACATTAGAAAACAAGATAGAGTACAAGAAAGCCGAACACAAATTTAGGAAAACATTGAAAGAGGCTATAAACAATTATAGAAAGGATATGCTAGAACAAATAAATGATAACACAGATGTCAAAGAAATGTGGAATATAGTAAAAAGGATAGAAGGTAATTTCAAATATAAAGAGAATACAGAAATAGTGAATAATGAAAACTTAGTAATTAATTTTATGGACATGAACTTCAGAAATGAAAATAAAATATCATGTGAAAATACAAATTACGAAATAGGAGAAGAAAGAATGGTAGGTAATATTAGCATACAAAAAATGATAAAAGAGAAAAAAGATAAATCAGCAGCAGGAGACAACAGATTGTCTTACTGTATGCTTAAGAGAATAAATCATAACTTACTGATTAAAAGTTAGAAATTATTAATTCTACCTGGATCAAGGGGAAAAATACCAGATAGATGGTTATCGATAAAAGTTATACCAATATGGAAACAAAATAAAGATAAATCATCCCCGACATCATACAGACCAATCTCATTGATTAATGTGAATTTAAAAATAATAAATAGAATAACTAAAGAAAGAATTAAAATATTTTTAAATGAGAAAAAATGTCTACCCGAATACTCCTATGGATTCAGAGAAGGTTACTCAGCAATCAACTGCGTAAACCATCTTAATTCTATAATAACGGAAGAAAAAAGAAATAAAAATCGAACGGCCTCAATATTTTTAGACCTCACTAAGGCTTTTGATTCAGTTGACGTTCCAATACTGTTAAAAAATTAGTTGAAATAAAATTACTAATAAATATTATTTAATGGATAAAACAATAATAATAGAAAAGCAATTCTAGAAACTAGAGATAAAATAATAGAAAGAAAAAATAACCAAGGACTTCCTCAAGGTCGTCCCCTTTCCCCAGTTCTTTTCAACAACACAACAAAAATAACACATCACTGCTACAATTTGCAGTTGATTGGTGACTATAAAAGGAAAAAAACAATTGAAGAAATAGAAGAAAATGGTAATTTTAAAATTAATGAGCTTTCTAGGAAATTAAATAAATTGAAAATTGAAATAAATCTAGAAAAAAAACAGCGTTAATATTATTTAATCCAAAAATTAACGGAAAACCAAATATAAAAATAAATAATATTCCCATATTTAAAGCAAGTTAAAAATCACAAATATTAAGGATACATAGACGAGAAACTATCAAACAAATGTCATATTAATTACCTAAATGATAAAAATAAAAAAAAAGGATGAATGTATTAAAAGTAATATGCAAAAAGAAAAACGGTGTACACCCGAAAACAGCACTGAAAATAAACAAAGCCATCCTGAGGTTACAGTTAGACTATGGGCTAACAATATACGGGAATGTCGCAAAATCAAATCTATAAAAACTAACTCGACATTCAATGAATCGATAAGAACTTGTCTGAGGCTTTTAAATCAACACCGATAAATGTGTTACATGCTGAAGCAGGAGAAATTCCGATTAAACACAGAGCTCAATGGCTAGCGAAAAAAGAAGTCATAAAATTTTTCGCATACAATAAGAAGAACTTCCAATATATTTTACTTTCATAGAAAAGATTACATATGATCATAATTACATAATTCAATTAACAGAAAGAGAACAAAATAAAATATCAGGAAATATAGATGGTTGAATAGAAAAAAATTAAAGGAATTGAACACAAGAATGATTTGAATAAAAGAGATATTAAAACTATTGTTAAGCAACATATGGATGAATATTACAATAATTATAGTAAAATTAACACAGATGGAACTAAAATTGAGAACAGCTGTG